>NC_056747.1:841097755-841132755 GCF_019279795.1 Protopterus annectens
GGGTAGGGCCTACATCAACCACAAGGGCTTCCACTCCATCAACTGCCAGGTCATGTGTGATGCCCAGGGCATAATACTGAATGTGTGTGCTGGCTGCCCTGGAAGCTACCACGATTCCCATATCTGGAATCTGTTGCAGCTGTACCAGACATTTGCAAATGGGGACATCCCTGACGGTCACCTAGTGGGGGATGCTGGATATGCACTGGAGCCATGGCTGATGACACCCATCAGAAATGCACACACACCTGAACAAGAACTCCATAATGAGGCACACGCGTGTGTTTGGGATGCTCAAGTCATGGTTCTGGTGCCTGGACACATCTGGTGAGCCTTGCAGTACTCACCAACTACATGTACCCAAATTGTCATGGTATGTGCCATGCTATACAATCTGATCCTGCAAAAACAGCTGCAGCAGGAACAGCATGGGGCAGGGTCAAACAGCCCCCCACCATTGCCAAGGCCTGCACAGGCACAGCGTGACTCAGAGGAGGAACAACCTGAGCCTGCCCCAGTAGGCAGAAGGAGACATGCCCAGTATGCCTTGGCCTTGGCAAAAAGGCAGTGCATAGCACATACACTGGCTCAGTAGGAACCCTGGAAATGATACCTCTCACTGACTCACACATAAAATAAAAGGGATGCCCAACTTGACACTACCTGTTTCCAAATTTGTATAGGGAGCGTAGTATGTGCATCCAACATAGGCAGCCTTGCAGCACCACCTGAGGCATGATTGCCACGTTTTACGCAATATAAAGCAGTGCTAAGCAGCTTTTACCAATATGTAGTATATGTAAACAAAATTGCTCGTGCAATGTTGGCCAAGATCGGCCAAAGCTGAGCAAAGTCATTTAAACATGCTCATATCACTTTACTGTACCTTAAGCAGTCTGATCTGGCCAGCATGAAAATAAAAAGCAGTGATAGGACTTGAACCCAGGATACAGTGCACTATAGTCACAGTACTGAACCACTAAGCCATGATAGCATTACAGTAGTCTACACACAGCAGGACAATTGTACACTAATGCAAACACAAAGCAATGCTGTATCATGCCCCTAATGAGGCAAATGGGTAACCTCACCCACATGCCTTTGCAGACAGAGAACATCAGGCCAGGCGTTGTGATGTGGGTTGTGTAGGCTATGAAGTCACAAGCTAATATATGTGGCAATGGATGCTAAGACCTGTAGTATACTAGTATTCCTCAAGCCAGTATGATAGGCAACAGTGCAGACTGTAATGGTGTCCTGTACATAGCAGTGCAGGCACAGCAAATGTGTATAAGTGTCAGGCGAAACCCACATCCTATGTACACCCACAGTAACAATCCGGTGCACCCATGGTTAGAAATGTACAAATAATAGCTGTCCCCCCTGTATGTAGAAATGTTGATAGGTCTATGCAAAGTGTCTTATGGAAGCCCTGCAGGCACAGCATGATCCCTGTTGATCTATGACACAAAGGTGAGCCCTGCAGTAAAAATACACCTTGATTTACCATACACATATGGTATAAATGTGTATACTGTGCGTGCTCACACACTCCAACAAATGTAGTGGATTTCAATCTGCATCACACTGAAAGGTCATACTGGGCATGCTCACACAGTTAAACAAACGAAGCAAATGTCAGGCAGGAAGATACTGAAAGGTCATACTGGGCATGCTTACACACTTAGGCTAAATACGGATGTGATGATAAGAGATTTATGGACAAACGTGTATAGTCATCTCTACTTCCAGAAACACATTCACAAAGTGGTCTGAAAATCCTGCTATGTGTACACACAAACTGCTAAGGTCTGTGCATGTAGGTCAAAGGAGGTTGCCACTACTCAGCAGTCATCAGACCTGTCAGAGACTACCACAACACACTTGCGAGGAATCTGACTAGGCACGTTCATCAACTAGAAAGAAGAATGAAGAACCTTAACAAGAGGATTACTGGCCTCAAATAGTTGCCCCATGCAACAAGAATGAATGTAACCCAAGCTGTACTCAGTGGCATACTGTCTACGCAGCAGATCTCTGCCCAACAGACAGGTCCATGTCATGGTTACACTCAGATCTGTTCTGAGTTACAGCTCAATGGCACTAAATGTACAGAGCCAACTGATATTGGCAACATCCTGGCAGATAGGATCAGTGTTAACTTTATTCCCCTCTCACCCATGAAAGAGCACATGTCTATAATGGAAGACTGCAAAGTTGCTGTCATCACGGCTACACAGGTAAAAAACTCTCTCCGAAGCCACTATCACAGCAGCCATGGGACTAGATAACTTCCCAGGCTGTGTAATACCTACTTCCCTGAAGTAAACATTAACATGGAGGTTCTGTGGCTACTGACGTTTCCAGAGGACTGCAAACTAGGAGCCATCATTGTAAACGCTAAAGATGTGGACATCCTACCAAAGGGCCTCACTGAGACAGATGGCTGTTGTCCAAGCCATGGGCTGTAGCTCAATGCCAAAAGGTGCATTATCATCACTTTTGTTAAAATCTCTGTAGCCAAGAACTACAACATAGGTGGTAGTATACCTCACACTTTAAGTGTGACAAGAGACCCTGGGCCACGGGTGGACAGTGGATACAACTGTGATAAGCACATTCCCACAGCAGTCAGGAAACCCTCTTATGTGACACACCTCATCACAAAATGTGTCTCATGCAGAATAAAAGAGGACATTGTTCCCCTCTACTCACCACTCACTAGAACTATAAAAGAGTACAATACCACTGTTGCTATGTACCTCAAAAGACAACTACAACAACTGGAAAGCCAGCAGCAATACCTCACAAAGAGTATTATTGGCCTGAAATACATGCCACACACAGACCATCGCAAAATGCTCCATCTGTACTCCCTTGCATATCGCCTACTCATAGGTGTTCACTGTGTAACATCCAAAGCTATGTCAAGCATGCAGCTGTTGGATATGATCCACGTAAAACACTCACAATCACCCTGACCTTTGGACCCAAGACCACGAGTGAAATACAAAAGGAAGTGGTGTAGCCATTTACCTTATGGATATCCACACCTCCAGGTTACTGCCACACCAAGTGCAACTAACATTGGGCAAAGCTGCCCATCAGATTGTAGCCTGCTACAGATCATGTACCTTGTCTCAGAAACCTCACTCAGTATTCTGGAGAACAATGGCAAATATAAAGGTCATATTAAACACCATTATATGAAGAGATTACAACTACCCAAACAATGAGTGAGTGAATTACTCGTATACGATGTCCTTTGCCCAATGTGTCCTAGAGTTAAGTAACTCTAACACCCTGGAACAGCTGGTCAGCACACCCACTAGAGGTGACAACATACTGGACATGATCATCACCAACATGGGGTACCAGTGTTCCACAACAGAGATAAACCTCTCACTGGTAATATCAGATCATTAAGTAATCACACTGGACATCCACATCCCACCCCCACACCCAGTCAATGAAACCACTGTGAAGACATTTTCAAAAGCAAACAGCACATTTCTCAAGACCAAAGTGGAAAGTCCCAAAGCCCTCTTGCTATAGGATAATGGTATACAATCTGCCAAATCATTTACAAGTGCATCCTATGAGCATCTACAGGGATGAATGTATTGAGACATCACAAATAAAAGCAAGATGCACTCCTCCAAAAATAAGAAAACAATCTGGTGGTCGTTGCCCATAAATAAGCTAGACAACAGAAGGAGGAAACTAACACCTGACAGAGCCAACTTCACTAAAGGAAAGGCATCACTGATCATTATTAGGATGAAACAATGATCGCTCAAAAAATAATCCAAGCACAGTTTCTAAAGACAAACTGCCAAGGAATTTAAGAATAACAACCACAAAGCCTTCTGTAGCTATATCAGACATGTAGGTGTCAACTTCCAAATATGCTGTCAGCTACTGAAAAAAGTAATGACATACACCAAACCAACTTTCATTGCCCACACCCAGGGGGACAAGTGCAGTGTAAATTCCTCCCCATCACCCCCAAAAGGGCCTGTGTCTATCACATAAGGATGCAGAGACACAGACGCCACAGACATGCATGTAAAGACAGCCCTCACCAAAGCTAAGAACATGGCATCAATGTGACTGTAAGTTGTCCCAGGCTGCATCTTACACTAGGCCCACAAGGAACTACACCCTCACTTACATTCACTGTCCAGACTCAAGTGTATCACAGGCTATGTACCCAAAGAATGGCATACACTAACAGTCATCCAGCTCCACAAAGGATGTGCCAAAACAGAACCTGGAAACCATTGCCCAGCATGTGTACTCAGCCTGGTCTACAGAGCTATTGAGCAAATTGTCATGGAACCCATACACTGAGACATTGGAGATTTACAGACACTGGACTCTACACAACTTTGCCTTGTTAAAGGCATAGCCTGGCTCCCAAACCTAGTTGACTTATTTAAAACAGTTACCATGAACATAGATGGAGGTGAAAGTAGTCCACACAGCCCACCTTGACCTCACTAAGGGCTTACCACACCATTCCCCACTCCGTCATCATGGACAAGTGTATCAGCTTGAACATGAACAGCTATGTCACAGGATGGGTGGCTAAGTGGCTCACAGATCAAACACACATGTTCATAGTTGCGGGTGCCATGTCTAACTCTAAGCCAGTCACACATGGCATCACACAGGTCTTGGTCCTGGGACCCCACCTGTTCAGTCGATACTGCTCAGAGGTACAGGCAAGCACGGCAGGTGTAAGGCTGAACAGATTTTCAGATGACTGGAAACTGTGGTCCATAATTGACTGTGCAGCTGACACAGACATCCTCCAGAAGTGTCTTACAGAGACAGATACCTGGTGTCAAAACAATGCCCTCAAGCTGAATGGCAAAGAATGCATAGTCATCCCCTTTGGGTAATACAAAGTGCACACAAATTACCACATAGGTGGTAATCCAGCACATGTACGGAGAAAGTAATTATGGCCCTGGGGACACAGGTAGATAGTAAACTCCCCTTTGATGATCACATGGCCAAAGTGTCTAGACATTCGTTCAATATAGGCCAACTAATGTCACCTAATGTAACACACTTTGTATAGTCTGATGATGTCACCATCCTACAAATATACCTGTGGAAATGCAAGTCTACAGTAATATGTATAGTGTGTCGTGTTAATGCGTACTCCTCTAGTGTCATGAAGTAGTTAGGTAGGGCTTTGAATCCTGCACTTGCTGTGTGTTTGTGTGTGTTCCCCTTGGGAAGGAACAGCCTTTTAGGAGAGTAGTGAAACACCTCAAAAGTGGTAATGTAACCTTTGTCAAGTCTGATGATGTCAGCATCCTACAAATATACCTGTGGAAAAGAGTCCTCCCAGTAATCCGTATAGCGCATCGTGTTAATGCATACTTCTCTAGTATCATGAAGTAGATCGATAGGGGTTTGAATCCTGCACCGGGCAACTGTGTGTGTTTGTGTGTGTTCCCCTTGGGAAAGAACACCCTTTTAGGAGAGTAGTGAAACACCTCAAAAGTGGTAATCTAACCTTTGTCAACTCTGATGATGTCAGCATCCTACAAGTATACATGTGGAAAATAAAGCTCCCTCTAATCTGTATAGCGCGTCATGTTAATGCGTGCTCCTCTAGTATCATTAAGTAGCTAGGTAGGGTTTTGAATCCTGCACCGGGCAACTGTGTGTGTGTGTTTGCGTGTACTCCCCTTGGGAAAAAACACCCTTTTAGGAGAGTAGTGAAACACCTCAAAAGTGGTAATGTAACCTTTGTCAAGTCTGATGATGTCAGCATCCTACAAGTATACCTGTGGAAAATAAAACTCCCACTAATCTGTGTAGTGCATCGTGGTAATGTGTACTCCTCTAGTATCATGAAGTAAATCGGTAGGGGTTTGAATCCTGCACTGGGCAACTGTGTGTTTGTGTGTGTTCCCCTTTGGAAAGAACAGCCTTTTAGGAGAGTAGTGAAACACCTCAAAAGTGGTAATGTAACCTTTGTCAAGTCTGATGATGTCAGCATCCTACAAATATACCTGTGGAAAAGAGAACTGACAGTAATGTGCACAGCGCGTCGTGTTAATGCATACTCCTCTAGTATCATGAAGTAGTTAGGTAGGGGATTGAATCCTGCACTTGGTGAGTGTGTGAGCTGTGTGTGTGTGTGACACTGTTGGTCAATGTATTGTGGGTTTTGCTTTTACCACTGTATGACATATCAGTATGCATTGCACATGTGAGCTAGCTGTGTGTCAAATACATATCTGTACATGTTACCTCAATGATTACATGTGTGGGAACCCTGCTTTCTCCAAGAACACAGCTGTCATCCTTGCCAGGCTGTGCTGCTGCTTCCCATCCTTTAGGTCACATCTGTATGCTTGTGACAAGGCCAGCCACTGCAGTGATCCCTGGCCTAGGTCATCTGTGTCACACAAAGTCATTACGATTCCTATTGGAATGTGCGAGTGAGGGTCTATGGCTGAGGTATATGTCAGACCTGTTCAAACGCAGCAAAGTCTGTCCATGATGACTATTCATAGGTGTAGAACAAACTGTGGATATGCATGCAGACCCCTTATTGCTTATGTGATCCACCAAGGGATTCCAGAATACCTTTGGAAATGTGATTAACAAAGGAGAGTTGACATAACACTTGGTTGCATGTACACATCTGTACCTGTTCATCATGCTGGTGGCTACTACCTATGTGGTACTGTGGGGATAATATGTTCCTTATAGGTGGATGACAATGCTTAGTTTGGCTTATAGCTTTACAGCATGGGTTTGACAACAGGCATCTGTCTGTATGATACCCTTGTGGAGTATGTGTGTGTCATCTGGAGAATGCATTATAGGCCACAGTATGCATTACCAGACGTGGATGGACATATCCCTACTGTGATTGCTTGTACCTAAGAGAGCTATATGGCAAACAGGAGTGGTCTCAGTAATGAGTGCAGGTGAATACCAGTGGTTACTGGCATTGTATAGTACCTGAAGGATCCAAATGTTGCTGTGTGTCATACATCTGTGTGTCGGTTGTCAAGACATCATCTAACGATTGGTTATGGTCAGGCTGTTGAAGTGATGTATACTACCAGAATGCAAAACAATGACAGATAGTAACAGCATCACCCACAGCACAGTGTCAAACCATGTCATACACACATGTGAAGTCAGGTTCCGGAATGTGTGTAGTACAATGCATACTGGCCACCAATAGAAACTACGGAGTGTTACTGTGTAATACAGAGCATGTCACCCTGACCATGTGTCCACTATGCACATACATGCAGACACTGCACCTCCACCATGTTCACAACTGTACACCTGCAAATCTGTGCTACACACATCCCACACATACTGTTCACTCTCTAACATATGCTGCCAATACTGCATACATCAGCCAAGTGGCACGTGGCCAGACAATACACAATTGGAACCAACACTGCTGTAAACAACACTACAATGACAATCATAGCTTTAATGCATCATGCCTGCTCAGCTACACCTTCAAGCATATCATTACACTCTACAGCTGCTGACAACATGCTAACATTGCTATAATGCTATATAGACACCCTGTGCATCAGCACCATGGTAGCCTGTTCCTGCATCGATGTTACAGATGACAGGAGGTGGCACAGGTTTCATCATATGCACAGGGTGTGTTGTTGGTTCACCAGAGGCCTACAGTGAGCCATCCAATTGACATGTATGTGTGTGTGTGGGGGGGGGGGCAAGAATACTGTAATGGGCCAATGTTGTTGTAATGTGTGTGGGTATGTGTTAGCCCTAGGTGTCTGGAGTATGTGTGTGTGTCTGCATGCACACAGTTCCACCATGTGGCTGCCATATATGGGTATTTGTGGGACAGCCACAGACTGTACCTGCAAGGCTTTACAGATCACCGTCTCTGTCCACGGAGTCGGTACCTGTGCCTGGCAGGTGTGCTACTGACACTATCAGGTACTAAGCTAGACTGGGTACTATCCCCAGAGGTGGATGGATGCACACTGGACACAGGTCCCTGCTGGGACTGTCCAGAGCCATGTGCACATGGTCTTCTAGGACATTCTATGGACAGCCCACCCCCAACATTGCTGGGGCTGATACTGGCACTACGAGAGCGGCTGTGGCTTGAGGGACATCCGTGGTGACTGCCAGCTGCTGATGTTGCTGGCATATGCCCACATCGACATCTCAACCATCCCGCACTGTCCTGACACATGGACATGACATTGAGGAGGATATCTAATGTCTCTCCCAATGTCTATCAGTGACCTCAGTGTAATGTCAGATGGCACCTGCTAGGTCACGAATACTGTCAATGACAGCGGTGTTATGGGCCCTCTGTGCCCTTAGTCCCTGTCTTGTGTACTGTTCCATATGTGCCTGTGCCTCCATGACAGCCTGGAACATGCGTGACGTTGTCAGACCTGTGGCACATCTGCCAGTGGCATGATGAGCAGCAGTGCTTCTACGAGAACCCCTGGACATTTGCCTATGTGGTACCCTTCCAGACATCTGGGTATGGCTGCTGTGTTGGGATGCATGTGCCATGGATACCACACTGTCCTGGCCAATGCCAACAGTACGCTGTCCCTCAGCTATGGGCATTGGTGATGGATGTATTGGCAGTATGACTGTATGCATGGATGGGGTGGACAGCTGTGTACTGTCAATTGGTGGCCCAATGACACACCCTGGCAAACATGCCTGTGCCTCAACACACCTATCTTCATTATCACTATGTGGCTCAGTGACATCAGTTTTCCTGCTGCAGTGAACCAGCCCTAACACAGCACCTGTGGGAGGGAGACAGGAAACACACTTTACGACCTGTACATGATGTCGGCACACATGCCCACATGTACACGTGAACACATGAACACATGCACACATGCACACATGAACACATGAACACATGCACACATGCACACATGAACACATGAACACATGCACACATGAACACATGAACACATGCACACATGAACACATGCACACATGCACACAAGAACACATGCACACATGCACACATGAACACATGCACACAAATACACTCCTCACTACAGCAGAAACCCACACACACCACCAGCAATCCAAAACATACTTAATAGTGGTTGAAGGTAGGTTACAGTATCACAAGGCAAACAGTCATATCACACATGTCAGCATGCAGAAGGTTTGTTGCTCAAGACCTTGCAGTGCGAGTGTAGACAGTCCATGTTAATAATAGTATACATGGCTTTGATGCATGTGTGCTGTTGTTCAGTGATTGGCCTCACAGCCACTCCACTCATTACATGGGTTTGTAAGGTGCCCAATAGGGGGCATTGACTAACATGAATGTGTTATGTGTTGAAGAGTGTCACACAGCCCAGTGATAGGCCTCTACCCCTCAGGTATATTATGTGTGCTGTGTGGATGGCATGTGGGATATTGAAGTGTGACCTTACAGTGGGTGTCTGGATATGCTATGTGTAGCATGTTAAGGTGTACTGCGTATGACAAAGTTGTGTATGTTGTGTACATGTGTATCAACTATGCCTATCCAATGTCCAGTATGGTGTTTCTACAATTGTGTGTGCTGCTCTGTGTATTGCATGTGATTGAGGCAGCTACTGTCATTACTGAGATGTGCATAGTCTCACAGCAAACATGCACAGCATGCATTATGCATAGGTGTGTTACATGTACATGGCCTACACCTCACCTATGACATGCACATTTCATTAGCAATATTAAAATTATAGCACACTCACCAGCATTGGCCGGCTGCCTTGCTGTCACACCAGAGGGACCTACAAGAATATGAGACAGTTTGTCAGTGGCCACAACTGTGCCATTGCTACTGTGAGTTTGCTAAACTACAGTAGTACACCAGTCGACAGTCACAGGCATACAGATTATATTCCAAATATCAGCATTGCACAATACTATGCAGCACAACTGCTAAACACACAGTACACATGTCACATGTGCATAATCTACCAATACAGATAACAGTAGTCTACAGATAGGTCATGTTACCTGCACGCTCCATGTCAACATGCTGGGTGGCTCTGGCCTCCATGATGACACATGTCAGTTGCTGTTCCTGTGGTTGGCCAGGAGCCTCCACACTTAGGAGCAGCTCCTCTACTCTGGTGAGGGGGGGATGAATGGCAACCCCACCAACTGTGGCAAGCTGTTGTCAATGGATATCAACGCATGCCGCTGGACATGTCTAATTAATTCACTGCAGTGATGGTGTACCTGCTCATCTGTCTGGTTATGCATGCCTATGTCATTTACCCGACGAATGAGATCTTGCCACAGTGCAGTCCGCTCATGCTGGTCCTGGCTGGTTCTAGAGAACAGCAGGGTGTAGTGCTGCACCAGGCTGTTGTGTATTTCCGCCTCCTCTGCAGTTGTATAACACGGGTTTCTTTGGTGGGACATACTCCTGGAAGACAATTAAACAAGATGTGTGAGCAAGTCAAGTGGCACACTTAACATCCTAAAGTACAGATATCAATTACCTGTCATATTTCACATCCGATTGGTTGTCAGAGGATAGACATGTTCAATACCACATATTAGTGCTCAGGACACAACTGGCTGACAGTGCCTGCCACGCTCTATATATCAAACCATGTTCTGCACAGCAGCAAAGAGAAGCCAGTATGTAAGACTATACACCAGTACATGGCACACTATATGTGACACAATGCACCACCTAGCCACAGGAGGTATATATCAAGCTAATGCATAAAGAAAGATGTCATCCATTGCAATGAATGTAAAGTACAGTTACAGTATTACCAGTATACCACAGTTGTCTTTGATACCAAACCCCTGCCTAACATATGTGCCCCATGTCTCTCTCCCTCTCTCTCTCTCTATATATATATATATACATATATATATACACATATATCTATATATATCGATATATCTATATATATCTATATATATATATATATATATATATATACACACACACACACACACATACATATAAACATCCATTGCTGTACATATAGATGTACATATAGGCACATATACAGTCCACTATTCATGGTGGGAATATCAATTATGCGACAGTTGTGAGATATACAGTTATGTGATAATATCGCACAGTGTTGTGCAGACTGAATTGAAGGTGTCCTCAGCCCATGTAGCTTTAGCAGGCCTCACTGGCTGCAACACTGCAAAACTGACAGAGCATACCCACAGCGTTTAACCACCACATGTCATATACCAGCACTGCATGCTGTTTTCTTTGCCACACACACTACAACCTACATAGAAATATGCACATAACAACCTTCAACAATGCATATATATATATATATATATATATATATATATATATATATGTATATACACCCTTCACAAACAGTTGCAGTATGTCCCTCGCCCTATGCACATGTACAGATACATACAGATACGTACTGCCGCCACATATGGATGATACACAGTATGTAGAGTACTCTTCATAAACATCTACTACATGCCAGCAAATACATATGTGTTATATACCTTTCCTTTGTATTGCTCTGTTCTGTCTGTTTTTAAAGGAAATAATTTCTTTTTTTTTAATTTTTTTTTTATTTATTTTTTCTCTGTCTGTTGCTGTTGCTCTTTCTTTTTCTTTGTCTTTGTCTCTCTGTTTCTGTCTCTTTGTCTGTCTTTGTCTGTGTCTGTGTCTCTGCCTCTGTCTATGTCTCTGTCTCTGTCTCACTCTCGCTCTCTCTCTCTCTTGCTGCAATGAGATTATTGCATGTGTGGACAGCAAGTACAGCCTGCTTTTCTAGGTATCTGCACATGTGCATGTGATGGCCTCTGCACCAACTGGTGCCCACCATTTACTAATTGCATGCAGCCTGCTGTGTGGTAATTGCAGTACTCACTGTCATAGCAGCCCACTGCTATAAAATGCTAGGTTAGGTAGGCATAGCCCTTTCAGCTTTCCAAAGTGTGGTCCATGCTTGTTTGCTTTGGACACCGTTGTGTCAGTCAGAAGGTTGGTATACCTTTTATATCTGAAGGTTGGGTTGTAGCCAGTGATTTGCATGTTGTACTCAAACCTGAATGTTGCTGCTTCTAGTACACACTTGTCAGAGTAGAATTTTACTCACCCCTCCAAATGCTTACACAAGATACATGGGAGTATGTACTTTCTTTTCTAATTAGACAATTAACTGCCATACAAAAGTAGTTATTGCAATGTATTCCTCTGGCACATGAACTGTTTGTGAACTACTATACTGTAAATATTAATTACCTCACTTCTGAACAGTTTGTTGTTTATTTGTGATGACATTAACACAGGCTTCTCAAGACATCTGGACACATTTCAGTACTGAGTATGCCTACCTACATCCTTGGTAGAGCCTGAATACACAGATATATTGTTCTTTTGGCTAGGGGTGCAGAAGTACAGAGAGCATTATATATTATTGTATGATGTTTATCTTGCTGAACATACAGGGTTGCTGTGTACCTGTTAGTCTAACAAGGCAAGTAGTCTGTCTGCGTAGCTCCCACTTGTGGACATATCCAGATGGTAGCCAGAGGTTAGCCTATTATTCTTTGTCTGTGCACCACACCGGTCTTTTCTGTACTGGAACAATGGCATTGTCACAGTTGGTTGCTACCAGTACATGGCTACATCCTTTGATATTTCTGTGTTGTACTCCTACATAAGGGTATGCTTGTGGGACTCATTCCAAAGCTATTTGCAGAGTGTGTAACAGCAGAAAAGCTGAAATGCCTGTGTGTTTCTGCCTCTGCCAGGCCTCTGATACACTCAGGTATATATTTGAACAGCCTCAGGGAAAGGTACATATAAGTGAGGTACACCTGTAATATATTACAGACATTAAGTTGAGACTGTGAGAGAATCAGAGCATATGTATTAATACACCTTTTCTGACGTGCATGCAGTGTGTACTCTTACTTATTGACATTATTCATTAAGTGTAATTCCCCACTTTAGGCCTAACGTCAGTACTTTTCAGAGGGATTCTGAGGGACACAGCTAACATTTGTTTACGAATCAGGGACATCCCTGAAAAGCAGTCACAGTTGGGAAGTATGGCCTCTGCCCTATTCAAATATGCCAGTGTTTATCCTGCTCTGATACTGTGTGGGGTTTGTAAAGTGCTACTGTAACATTATTTCCTGCTAGAATGGCTGGTTCTCTTTTCACAGTCATGTCATGCAATTCCACAACAACTGCTGGTAAAGATCCACAGAACAAGATTTGTGTTATGGCATTCCTATTTTCCCTTTACATTCATTCATTGTAATGCATGATATATTTATTACAGCACCAACTTGTTGTATATCTGTTTTGGCTTAGTGGTACTTCATGCAGTGTAGTGTGTCCAAGGTCCGGGGTTCGAGACTGGCAGAGGTGTTTTATTTTGCTGCTCAGCAGAACAAGGGCCCTGTCATGCAGAGTGACTAAGGCACTTTTAAGCAGTTGTAAGTGGGTTTGTGTGGGTTTGCGTGATGCTTAGCAATACTTAGCTAAGCGCACACATGCACACACTCGCTCAAACCCGCTAACCACTGCTTAAAAGTGCTTACTCCCATTAATCCCCGCGCTAATTTCTTTGAAAGAAAAGAAAATAGGGAGATAGGAAAGTGGTGAAAAAGGGGGCACAAAGAGGAAAAGACAGTAGGGAAACCAGCTCGGGATGTGCAGGATGGGTGTAGGGAAGGTCCATAGCTGCCCATTTCTTTACCAGCAACAGCTGTGCATATGTTAGAAATTTGGAGTGAAATTTGAAACCTTCCACTCCTGAGAGAGAGGTGAGGACAACAAAGTATGTTGTACTGCCAATTATAATTATCAGTTTACATGTCCAGTGGACATGTGTGCAAAATGGGCAGCTATGTATGGGGCGTAATTTTTTTGTGGGAACAGATTGCCCTTTTTTTTTTTTTTTTTTTTTTTACAGGTGAGAGTGGAATGTGAGGTAGAGGAAGTAGGTATATTTGGGGAGGTAGGTTGGGGAGGTAAACAGACAAGACAAACAAGATGCATACAGGGGCGGAATATGACACATGGGGTGGGTGAACACAATTGACGGGGATGGATGTTTGGAAATCGCAAGCCCATGAGCCCACACATGGTAACAGTGGAACTGAGATCCCCACCCATGGGCAGTCATTTTAAGCAGTTGTAAGCAGGTTTGTGCAGGTTTGCACGATGCTTAGCAATACTTAGCTAAGCACACACATGTGCACACTCGCTCAAACCCGCTAACTACTGCTTAAAAGTGCTTACTCCCACTAAGCTGCCCATTTTGCACCTTCACAGCCCCATGGGTGGCTGTGCTGGGGGCTGCATAGGAGGGGCAGGCTCACCCGTGAGTTGCGCCACTCTTGCCTTGAGCTGACATAGGGGATCAGTGACTGAACGCTGGATCTTCCTATGCACCACAGCCCGGACCCTTCGGATGGTGACAGGTAGCCCTTCTCCACCCACACTTGCATGGGGGGGACGAGCCCCATCCCCTGCAGCGCTTCCACCCAAAGGTGGCACAGGACCAATGGAGGAGGGGAGCCCAGGCTGGGCACTGGACCTGCTGGTGCCAGGTGCAATCGCCAGCTGAGGAGGGACAGGTGGGTCCGCTGGGGCCGGCCTTCCCATACGTTCTGTGTTTAGGTGTGTTTAATTACAACATAGACAACAGCATTCCAAATTAGTTGCAACAGCATGCAGTAATATTCCCATTAACCCAACACACCAGGGTTCCAACAGTTGAACAGCAAGCATAACACATGCATATATTGAACAACAGTGGACATTCCAACAACATGCAGGGATGATTGGTGGCAACAGGCCACCAAGATTGTCGTGTTTGAACAGGGCACATGTATCAAAGTAAATGCAGATATTTATAGAACAATAGGACATATGTCCCAACAAATGTTTTGAGATTAGACATACCCATTGAGTTGTGGAATTGCATTGTTTATGCACATACAGTAGGGTGTAAAAAGATACCTCCATAACATCTTATAAGTACTTTTAGTCTACACTACATTCCTATTGACTGCAGGTGTATATCCCTTACATGTATTATTACACTAGGCAACATGCATTAGGTTGTGTAATGGGTTTGGCTAGTTCATTATATACCTGACCTATATCTGACATACTAACTGTCCAAGATGCAGATGTTACAGCTACATAGTTACATATTTTATTTATATTTATATATCTACATATCTGGGTGTGTTCATGTGAAATTTTCAGTTATATTTCTACAGAAACCTACATTTCATGTAGCACACTCACATTTCTGGGGAACACATTAACAATCTACTAATGTGCCAAATTTACCTATGCATTCCAGCCATTAACCAACTGTTGAGGACTGTATATATGCTTCACAGCTACTGGCACTTCCTTCATCCACTTTATATGGGACTGCCCAACTGTGGGTTGACAGCACTTAATACAACAGTGCTATTTATATAATGCAAGGGTACAACAACATTTCAAAGTAAGTTACACAGACACACTCCAAGTATTATACATTTATTAATTACATTACACACTTTTCTACAGGCTCTCTCATTTATTTGATGTTACAGTGCATACAGAAGACTTATTTAAGACGTATTATACCTTTATTAATAGGTTACAACACTCTTTTTCAGGCTCGCTCACTTATTTTATATAACAGTACATGCAGAGATATTATTACGGACTTATTTTACCTTTATTAATGGATTACTACCCTCTTTTTCTGGCTCTCTGACTTATTTTATATAACAGTACATGCAGATAAATTATTCAGGGCATTTTATGGCTTTATTATTGGGCTACAACACTTTTTTTCAGGCTCTCTCACCTATTTTATATAACAATACATGCAGAATAATTACTAACCTGCCTGGTGGTACAGCCTTAGCAGCCTATCTGCATAGGCTTGCTGATACACAGCACGGACACCTGCAGCTGTGAAGTAAATGAAAGGATATTGAGACATACCTATCCATTATATAGACTAAATTAGCATGTCTTACATACTTCATTCCATGGCTACCTACTCAGTAGTGGGGCATCTTGCATGTCACCGGCCTCCTGTATCCATCAGTTCAGTAGATCCTACTTCCATCTCTCCAGATCTGCATGGTGGTGACGGACCTGCTCACCAGTCCGAGGGACGTCTGTGGCACTGGTGAGGTCACGAGCTAACCGGTTCCAAGCCTCTGCTTTGTACTCCATCCCTTGGAACTGGCCCTGCAGGAGTCTTGACTCATGACGGTGGACAAGGAGCCAAACCATGTATTTTGACTCCTCGATGCCCCAGCGTTACACTCAAAAGCGAGTACCCTCTCCAGCACCAGTCATTCTGACTACAGATGGGAGCTACAATCAGTTATGGTGAGCATTCCCACGTATGGAGCTTAAATATGCCACATTTCCCGCACTTTTTTGTGATTGGCCGTTTCTGAAAATTCTCGGCTGACTGCAGAGCTGCTTAGCAATGGTTAATCTTCCATTTATAAGTATATGTATGTTAACAGTGCATGTTTATCCTAAGCTGTCATGGCTTAGTGGTTCAGTACTTTGATTATGGTGCACAGTGTCCCGGGTTCGAACCTTGTCATTGCTTTTTATTTTACTACTGTCCAGACAGGCTAGGGGGTTTGTCTGTGTTTAGGCCACTTTGCACTACGTTGCTCCACGTTGCCTGACGGTGCGCTGGTTAGCACGGCGCGCAGCTCCACGCAAACGTATTGCGCTAGGTAAAGCGCTGCTTAGCTATGGGCAATTATATTGCACTAGGTAAAACGTTGCTTAGCTATGGGCAATTATATGTCAATATCCTTAATGCTGCTCACCTTCTTATATTGATATATATATATATATATATATATATATATATATATATATATATATATATATTTTGTTCACTAATACATAGGCCACTTCAATACTTTTTACTAAAATTTCATTCATATATGTCAGGAATTATTTTATATACTGATTTAAATCATAAAAAAGACAGGGGAGTGGTGGGACTAGAACCTGGAATGCCTCCTCTTTGTGCGAACGCTCTACCACTACGCTATTGCAATTTGGCTTGATTTGCATAAAAATTTCTTATTATGCTCTTCGATGTTGAAATTGCTAACTGCAGCTAAGCAATGGGCACACCCGTGCAAACACGCACAAATACGGGCAGCTATATCGGGAATTATAAAAAAAAAATTAGTTTACATTTTACATTTACAAAGGGGTGTAGTATGTGGGGATGTGTACTGTTTGCTATGTGTGCATTTCAGCGGACTCGCTCATTGCATTTGTCTTTTTCACTTTATATGGTTGCAGAGGCATGGATATTTGGACTGCTCGGCAATCCGACACGCCCCCTGCAGTCTGACACATCTCTGTGTAAGCCTTCCAGTTGAGTCAGCGCCCTCATGCATATGTATGAAGCGCTGTCATTGTAGTCTTAAACAGCAGTCTCCCAGTAAGACTTGGTTAGTCTTACTCGGTGGATTACTGAATCCCAGCCAATATGTTGAGATTAAGAGTTGGGTTTATATTGTTGAACTAGATAATGTGATCAGAAAAATGGACAATCAGCTTAAAACAAATGAAACCAAACTGTTAACACTTAAGAAATGAATGCACAATGAAAGGCAATTCATTATAATAAAGATAATTTTTCCTGTGGCAGAAATCAACCTTAAGATATGATGGATGTTTGGTATGTATGGTGGGCTGAACGACAAGCAGGGGAAGCAGCCAGGTATCTTCTGAAACTAACAATGTGTCTTCTTTCATTTCTACAAATCCTGCACATCAAAGTAGCATACTGTCACCTATAACATCACTGCTCTTAATATCAATACAGTTGACGGAGGAGCACAAAAAGAAGTCCGACATTTCAGAAACTAGAATGTTCAACAGGTAAGAGTGGCAGATAGTTTTAAAGTATGTCATGCCGTTCTGAATTGTTTACTACTGGGTTTTTCCCATATAGACACATTTAAGATTTGTGCTGTTAATCTGTCTGCTGTTGATTTCCTGACACTCTTTACAGTCTGTTATCACATATTTTAAAATATGTGTCTGTTATTATTCCAGGACTCTGTGAGGTACAAACTGACTGTTTAAACTAATACAGAAACTGAAGTAAGATGACGTTAGATTTTTTATATCAAAGAGTGGTGCCTATTAGGTGGCGCTGATGTTCAGCATGGTGATATAACTTTCAGTGACTTACTTTGTTTGCATGAAGCAAGTGAATGTGATTCTTTTGATGTGATTAATTTTATATTACATTTGATAATTTGTATAATTTTGATAGTTTTGTTTATATAGAGAACATTTATTTCTGTTTTCAGTAACAACACTGTTAGAAATATTCACATTTATTTAATCATCATCTTAAAGAGAAATGTTTTGAATTTAAAAGAAGCAGTTTGTTTCTATTCTTTATAATTTGACTTAGCTGGAATAACTTTCTTTGCCATGATTACATAATAATCCTGATATTGTTATTAAGCCTACTAATAATGGGAACAAAGTTATTAGGAAATATTTTACTATAGTTATCCCTCTTACTCTCAGTAAAATACGTTAAGATATTTCCAGGAAAATGTTAGCAATTATGTTACATCTCCATGCCTCTAGTTCTAAAAAAAAAAACATATTGTAAAATGGTTGTGCTTTATTTTTGCACTTAATGTGTATCTATTTATTTTGAATTACTAAAAAGTTAGTGATGCTGGAGTTTGAATGGATCCATTGTGTTACATCAGGTGACACTTTAGTTGTTTTGAAGTCTTGTACAAAACTTTATTACATAGAATAGCATGTATTTGTTATGGGGGGGGGGGGGGGTGGCTCCCATCTTGCTTCCATCCTGTTTGAAATTATGCAGGTTCAGGTGAGAATGAGGTTCTATTTCCCCTAGCTAATAAAATAAACAAAAGCAACTGTAAAATGAAGTTTTTGACGTGACTGTGTGTACCAGTGTAAATAGTTTATAACCTAATGCATACACTGGCAGTTTGGTGGTTACAGCTGCACACAGATTTCATCCATCGTGATTCTCACAGGCATGTTAAGGGGGTAGCTCTGGCAAAGCATTGCTCTGCTGTTAATTTGAATGATGCCAAGTATATGAAAATAATGTCTGATTTATTTGATGACTCTACTTATAGAATTGTCAGCAAAGAGTATTATGACATGCCTTGCATTGATTTACACATTGAAAAAGGTGCTAATTTGGACTATTTCTTGAAAGAAGCAGCTAAGGATTTAATTGCTAAGTATGCCTGAAAACCTGCTGTCTACTGCCTCCATATTGTAATTGGTTGCTCTGTGCATTTGTAGAAAACTGGAAAAGTCATTAGTAATTACAGTTTTCAATGCTTTAACAAACTTCTTTCAGTGATTACTGAATAAGTTACAAAAGATCCAGTGGGGACGGACAAGTGTATTGAACAACATTTTGGGGGGGACACTTTGCCCCCACTGCCTGCTAATCATCATCAGCTATTTATTTATTCCCAACATCTGGATGAGGATTGACCAAGCAGGGCCAACATTAAAGCAGCCATCAGGGGTGGTTTGCATTTTTGTCCCTTAAGATCTACTACTGGCTCCCATCCAGTGACAACTTATGAGTTGGATTTGCATTGGGTGTCAGTGCTGCACTGCCTCTCACTTCCACCCACACACAGGAGGCACTACTTGGTGGTTTAACCCAATGTCTGCCAGGGATATCCAACCAACAAGCATATGCCCCTAGGTATGCACACTGCCCTGCCGGATCGGCACAGCCATCCCTTCTGGCTGTGCCATCAGGTTTTCAAACTGCTAATGGAACTGTGATCCCCTGGGCCATAGCCAGAGCTGTATTCTCTATATCACTGGCACAAATATGTATTGGGCAACAACTGATATTGTAAGCCTCTATTCTTTGAAAATTTGTACATATGGGTATCATTATTTTTGGATAATTCTTGCTTATTTGCTTATATTTTCAATTTAACAAAGTCTGTCTTTCTAATAACTATTTTGAATTCAGTGAAAATGTATATCAACAAATCAAGGGTACTGCAATGACTGCCCTTTCTCCTCTGTGTATGTGAATTTGTTAATCAGTTTGTCTGAGTCAGACAATATGAATACTTAGGAATACTTATGGTTTATTTAAGAATAACTTTGTACATTATTATCACTTTACTGATGATTTGGAAACTTATGAAATTTATAGCTCTTTTGTAGAAAGTACTCATGACAACAGATTTGGTTTAGAGTTTTTGAAATTTGTGTAAACCTGATCCATTTGTTAGAGTTGACTTTATCCGATAACAAAAGAAGTTGCTACTAAACTACAAAGAGACCCAAGGTCTGGATTCAGAAAAATTTGTCGGATCATGGAAACCAAATTTGTATAATGAGTTGTCACACACAGGGTGTGTGCAGTTCAGAAAACACAGCAACATGACATGGTCAACCAAAATAATATGGTATACCTTTCTCTCTCCATTTCTGTTACTATAACATGCAGCAGCACAGCATCCTCCAGCAATCACGCTGCCATGGCCTGTTGTTCCCCCACAGCTGGCAGTAGCAGAGCCACTACCCCCAGCAGAGGCATCCTGCACATCTGTGTCTCAGCCTGCCATAGTTACTGCCACTCCTCCTGCCCTTCCTGTACCATCTGTCTCAGATAGCCTTGCACCAGTGGGTGGTCCAGTGATACCCAGTGTAAGTGGAGATGACACTTTTGTCACCCATCAGGAGCTAGCAGAGCCTGTGGAGGAGAAATTAAACAGGAGGTTGGATGCCTGCATCTGCTGTATAAAGACCATGTTCCATTGACTCATTGAGTAGTGTCTCTGCCCAATAATGTTTCCAGTTTCTCAGGCAGGACCCAGTGGTGATGGTTCCAGAGAGATGAATAATCTCCCACTGGGTCTAAGCTGGCAGAGACGTATCTTCAAACACACAACCCTATTCCCAAACCCAGTGTCCCCCTCTCTTATGTCTGTGCACACCCCTGTATGCTGTACAATCTGCCCTTTACCTTTGTCTTGTCCCTGTTTGTCTGATGTCTCCTTCGCCATTGTGTTCCTTCATAAATGTTCTCTTTTCAACAACAAAAAAATAAAATAAACACCTGTCCCACAAAAAATACTCTCACACAAACCTTTCAACGTTCCTAATATTTCAGAAAGGAAAATATGACTGGCTACAACTACTCAGCCAAAAAGTGTAGTTGCCTGACAAATCATTGACAACTACTGTCAGTAAATAATTATAAATGTTCTAGATGAATATAATTATTGAGTAACAAGCTGAAAGCTAAGCTCCTATCC
Source organism: Protopterus annectens (assembly GCF_019279795.1). Lineage (NCBI taxonomy): Eukaryota > Metazoa > Chordata > Ceratodontiformes > Protopteridae > Protopterus > Protopterus annectens. Next base: position 841,119,116 of record NC_056747.1, read on the forward strand.
CACCTCCATCCTGCTTATTCCTGATTTGCCGACCTGGTGTTGCACCCCCATGCCTGTTTCCTCTTTGCATCTCAGTCCTATACACTCATTGTCAACCTATAAAATGATCAAAACATTGATAAATACATCACAAACATGCCTAAAAAGGCATATATATATATATATATATATATATATATATATATATATATATGAATCATCTTTCTGTAGTCATATACTACGCAACTGTTCACAGAGAGAAACATTGATGCCAGTATATAATCATAGAGAAATGACACTTCTCATTCTGTGGCAAAACTAAAGAAAATATACTTGCCATAAGCAAACGATACTGCTATTGGTCACACTAATAAGCTGAGGGTAGGTGTGTGTCACTAAGCAATTAGGAAACATCGTAAAGTTAATACCTTCTATGGCTCAACATATTTATGATGTGATGAGTCTATTCTCAGTGCAATGGATGCATGGTTCTAATCCCCTCAGGGTGGTATGTTGTATTATTGTGTTTTTAGCATTCAGCTGTATTCCATTCCCCTGAAATGTTTTCTTCTGATGCTTTTCCTATAAGTGCTTCCCTGGCACTCTATCTTCTCCAAAGATAACAAATACGAAAAGAAAATGATTGACTTTAATAATTGGCTTAGTTCTTGGTGTCACTTCAAGGGGATACAACATTTGTTAGCATGGGAGGATATGGTCAATGGACCACACTGCTTTGCAAGGGATAGTCTTCATCCATCCCATCTAGGCTTTCAAATATTGGCTAAAACATAGTCCTCCCTCATTGTACCCTTTTTAAGCAATGCTCAACTGACAAACCTTCAGACATAGCAAAACCAACATTAGTAAATTTACAGGTGGTACTGCTCAATGCCAGGAGTATAAACAGGAAATGCCACTCCATCCAAGCTCTCCTTACCATGGAGAATGCAGATATCTGTGCGGTTACTGAGGCATGGCTTAAAGCCATGGGGAGTACCTAAGAAGTATAGGACTACAATGCCTTCCACACCTTTAGATCAGCTACTGCACTGGTGGGGACTAAAGGTGGAGGTGTCTTAGCTTATATAAAAAACAAACATACCTCAAGGCTGGTGAAAACAGGATGATGCACCTGAGCTTCTCCATGTCCAAATTATAGTAGCTGAAGTCCCATATTATGTTTGTGTAAAGCTATAAGACCCCCCTCTATTACCCAGGAAACGTATAACATGTACTTAAAATTACTGGTGACACTCACCATTCAACCCAATACCATATTCACGGGTGATTTTAAGTATCCCCCCATAAACTGGGAATCATACACGACCCCAGACTTGCAGGCACAGAGATTTCTGGACTTTGTCAATACAAACACCCAGGACCAGATAGTCCATTACACCCACTAGGAATGCCAACATTCTGCATCTGGCCCTCACGAACATGGGAGAATGTGTAGGACTCTCAAGAAACAAAGAGAACTGTTTTTTCCCTTATGAATTTTGTCAGCTGAAGGCACTGGAAATTTCATCACAAAATGCAATAACTCTGTTTGTGAAACAAGTATGCATATCAGAAAGTAGGAAATGTTTCCAATTGAACTGGCATCAGAGGTTAATGGACCATGACATACTCCATTTAAGAAAGACATGAAAATAGAAGGAGAACCATGAAAAATGTGAATTAAAAAAAGAAGGAAGAAGAAAAGGCAGGCAAAAAAAAAATTCAAGAATGAAGGCGACCCTTTAAAAATCGATATTAGAGTAAGAACAACAGGAAGTGGCTAGTGAAATTAAATAAAATGGTTGGTAAGGGTATACAAATGATGGTAAAAAGGACTGCAAAAATGAATATTTATGGAAGAAGAGAAGAGTATTTCACAAAATGTAGTCCCCAAAGGTACCCGTGGTAAAGCAACTTCCAACGGTTACCCAAGACAGATGGGATGATCTCAATCTTTTCAATGAAGTATTATTCTTAAAAACTCCTAAAGTTAAAACATTTGCCAGATGGGGTTGGTTGAATTCCCACAGCATTTAGAGAACTGCAGACATAGCTGGTAATACTATCATCCTAACTTTTGCAGATCATAGAATGAATATAAGGATATGAAATACTGGAAGAGTCCAAGATATGATTCCCTTTCACAGGAGGGGGAGTAGGACAGAGGCTGAAACCTGTCAATTTAACTTCAGTTGTTAGGAAAATAAAGAAACTATTCCTGAAGAAAAGAATTTTATAAAATATCTTGAAGACTTGCAGACAATGAGAAAGTACTCGGAATTATATGTGATCTGTGGTTAGCTTTGGTGGTTAGCTTTGGTGAGTAGGTCTCTTCTAAGGTTGCTGGGGTCTAAGATCCAGTTAGTTAGAGCTGAATCTCTTTTGGAATATTTGCAGTAAGGCAATTGATCCAAGGCAGTTGTAATTACAGCAGAATGAAGCAGTCAATGTATTCAGTCAGAAAATACTGTGGATGTGGGCGATGTATTTAAATGTTAGCAATAGATCTGACATTGCATCTCCTAACAGATGAATAACAACTTTAGGAAACCAGTAGTAAGCATTAAGGTGGTAGCATAAATAAAACACTGGTAAGACAATATCACAGTAAATGGAGTTCACTGGAATGAATGCATTTTGACAAAGTCTTTATGAATGACACTGCAGAAGAACTGAAATGAAATATCCTATATTCACTGATAGCACAACATCATACAACAGGGTTAACATGTAGACAGATTTGCAAGGAATGTTAAGGTACTTTACAGCACTGAACAAACAGTTGAAAATAGCAGATTCAGTTCAATGAAAACTGCAAAAAGATGCATCTGAGAAGCAAAAGCTAGGAAAAAAATAACTGGAAGGAATCAATAGCAATAACATTTTAGAGCAGGAACATTGGAGGTAACCTCATCCAGATGCCTTAAAATGAAAAACTACAAGTATTTAATGTGCATAGTCTTGAAGACAGAAGTGGGTTTGGGTGTTATGATAAAAACAGAAGTTTTAAGTACCTCGAGGGAATTCAGAATCCAAGTCTGAACTATGCTTAAGAAAAGGGATTCACAAGAGTATGAGGACACAATCCAGACACAAAGTGGGTGGCTCGTGGGAAAATTCATGGAAAACGTATGTCAAAGAAAGGTTGCCTTCCTAAAGAGGTAATGCAAGCAGTTTGGTGCATACTTTGGACTTGGTTCTAAATCACAACACAACACTAAATCAAAAGAAAAAAAAGATCTAAATTAATTCTAAATACTGTGTTAAATCCCATGCAACAATATCTTGAAAATAGAATAACAAGAACTCACATTTGGCCAACATATTTTGGCAATACAACTCCCTTTTTTAGGACATAATTAAGCTACATTTTCTCGCATACATAAATATTTAGAGCAGTTATTTTAGACACATGGCTAATTTATTTGGCAGCCATTAATCCAAAGGCAGTAAAACATATAGCTGACTTTATTTATGAAGGTTTTTTAAAGGTGTGTGATTGGGATTCATAATCCTTTTTATGTTAAGTGGAACTGTATGATGCTAAGTGTAGGTGCTATGTAGTAAAGATGAGAGTCATAAAAGTTGTTTGAAGTTAGTGTAACTTACACATGCTGTAAGAGAGGTACACCAAGAAATGTTCTCATCATGCTAATGCAGATTCACTCTGAAGGTAACTGAAGGAACAAATGCATATGCAGCATCTAGTTCTTAAACCAGTGTAAACACTGGTACTTCAAAGTAAGCAATAGAGAAGCAAGGTCTGCATGCTAAAATAAAAGTTGCAGTACAGGAGCTATACTTGGAGTTTCCTCACCAGGAAGCATTGGGTACACATGTTTTCCGCTGGCTTGTTTTGCTGAGAGCATGGCAAGCCAGTGTTAGGCTGCTTTAAGTATTAGCTTTGCACCACTAACTGATTAGGATAATATGAGTAAGAATGAAGTGGACAGCGCACATTAACCTCAACTGTTGAGAAAGCACCAAAGTTGTGTTTGATCCATTGATGCATAATATATATGTTGCAGGCTGATTAAATGTGTGTAGTATGCTATCAAGTGCAAATGGGGATGCATGACTGCAAAGGTGTGATGCCCACATGCACTTTGGAGGCCCTACAGTTGTGTGTTCATGGCTTACAAGTGAACAGTGTAATAACAGCAAAAGTGTATAAGCTTCAGTGCTTATCTATCAAAGTATGACTGAGTCCTTTAATAGAAAATATACCAACATATAGGTTCATCTGCCAGTAGCAGCAAATAAATAAATTTGTGTATACTATATGTATTATACATACCCCTGTTTAGGACTTCATAATCACTAAATCATTGCAGGGTCAGTGAACTGTCATTTCTTTAACTGCTGTGGTCTACCTGGCAGCTATATGCTTCTCCCTTCTCCAAGGACTTAAGATTGTCACAGGATTGCTGGCAGTTTACTTACAAAGTTGTTTGACCTAGTTATGCAGAATATCTCAAGGTGCTGCCTTGAAAAAATATTATACTGACAGTGAATCTTTAGACTGTAACTCAGTCTGAGTTATCTGCATTCAGTTTTACACAGTCACTGACTAAAGTAACTTAAGGTTGTAGTGCTCTTAAAGTCAAAACACATGTGGGGTGAAGTTACCATGGTTAGTAGGGAACTTGCCTAACAAAGAAGAAATAGAAATTGCTATACATAATGTGAATGGAGGGGTGCAGCCAGGGTTTTTGAAACTGGACACTATAAACCAGCTTTCAGAATATAGCCCCTCCAAGGGACCCTCACCTACTCTGGACAATACATGCCTCTGTCAGTATCAAAAAACAGTGAAATGGCTACTCCAGTTTCCTCTTACCTTATTGAAACATGCTAATGTTTTGGCTACATTAACTCACTTCCTTCTGAAATTGTACCTGCCCTTGAGTCATGGCTAATAAGGGTCTTTGGACCATCCCATTTACTCAGTTAACAAGTGTTAAATAAATAGAATAAATTTACAACGGTGTAAATGTTACTGCTCCCAAAACAAAACCTTTACATCACAGAAAGCAAAATCACTTGGGCCATATGTTTGCTTATGTAACTTGACATCTGTTTCAGCTTATAAGGCATATGCAAGCTGTTTGCATTCTATACCTTCTGCAATGGGAATGTGTGTGTCTAATTCTCAATTTTGTAATCATAAAACTGTACTATATTTGTTCAAAACAATTTTCCTTGTATGCCTCAATTACTTTTTATAATCCAGAGGAAATGAGATGCAGAGGAAAGTAGACAAATGTATATAGGGAACCTCTAAACTATGTTACCATATAGTAACAAGAAAATCTATAGAGGTGACAAACATTTGCTGTGCATTCACTGCCAAAGATATGCTCTTGATGACAAGCCATTAAGCAATGGACATGACTTTAAAAAGGCCAGTGTGAGAAAGGGTAAGCACCCTCATAAATTAAACTAGATATATTTAACCAATGAATGCAAACAAACACACCATGAATATAAGCACCACCACCACAAACTGCTCAGTTTTTCATGAAGGCATCTACTGCTGCTTCTACCAGAAAATAGAATACATAATACAAAAAGAAGAGTCATTTTGGCACTTTAACGAGGGAAAGAAATTAAGATAAGTTAGACTTTATGGAGTCGTTTGCTATTTGTTGAATTAAAAATTAAACTGATCTCACCTTATGTGCTGAGCAATTAAACCTCCAAGGGGTGTTTGCTGTCCCTGTAGAATTAGAACAACAGGTCATTCACTCTGTACTAGGATGTATTTTACCTTAAGAAACGTATCAGCTCGAAGAGGCAACAATCATCTTTAAATGGCCATAAGTGCTTTGCATTGTGGTTAGGCACTTGCAGTTCAGCTCAGTGTGAACTGTGCTCCCAGTGCTTCTTAACTATTTGTAAGAAAATGTAGTGCTCTACACGTTTATAGTAAAGCTATAATCTGAGGCACAGCACATTTACAATGCAATACTGCAATCCTCACTTGGAAACTTACATGGCAGTCCTTATTTTATTTAGAAACTTGAAATCTATGGGATATACCACAGAACTCAGTCCCTACATCCTGACTGTGGGCAAGAGTAGCCATTTTACTATATCACCCTGCTATAATAGGAGGAAGCCAAGCAATGTTACTGCATGACTCCTGCCCCAAACAAAGTCATCTCTCTGCCATTTGATTGTAGACAAGTCCTGATTTAGGCCCACATTTGTAGACAGAGCATAGTGCTGTGCAAAGCATGGACAGTGGCAAACACACATGGAGGAGGTGATTTTGAGACACAAGTAGTATAACCGCTCTAGGTTAAACATAGTACAGTATGTAACATATGCAAATGACCCCATAATGACATGAAAATGGGGTTCCTGATGTACATGAGGGACAGCAATTATGGAAATTATGCCATCAAACATGGAAGGCAATTCTGAGAAGTATAAAATGTTCATGTTATGACATCGTGTTCGCATATTCCGGACACAAGGATTTGCCAGTATGCAGGATGCTACAATATTTATGATTGCACTAGCTATATCAGAGCAACACATGTTAGTGGCTGCTGTCAGAACCACTGTCCATAATGTGGTGCACCACACCAGAGCCTAACCTACCAGCAGATCATATACAGCTTTGTGTGGATAGGGAGAGCAAACAGGAGCTTGTTTAATTGTCTAGCTCACTATGTTTGCATTTAGGAGTAAGCCGCGGTTGTGCAGTGGTAGCATTGTTGCCTCACATCAAGAGGTTCTCCCATTCGATTCTCGACTGGAGCTCCTTCTATGTGGAGTCTGCATGTCCTCCCCATGGTCGAGTGGCATTTGAAAGACATGTGTCAATGGGTTTGCCTTCGTTGAAGGTTGGGCATCGGGCTGGCACCTTGGCACCGTAAAAATCTACTGCCAATCATTAGCAGACCAGAGTTCCACTGTGGCGACCCCTCTCCGTGTAAAGCTGAAAGAAGAGCAACTATCTTTGCATTTAGGACCTTTCAGCAACTCACAGGGAACATGCGAAAAATACTGCATACATCAGCCTCACATAGCCTACACCAGTTCTTCAACATCATGATTCTGCATGTGAAGGAGCATATACTGTTCTCAAACATTGCAAAGGAGACATTCACCACTATGAGGACATTTTACACTGTTTCCCATTTCCCTGATTTCCTGGGAATCATTGATTCCACACACACAAAGCCCCACCTGGCTCACAGGGTGCCAGATACATCATCTGGAAGGGTTTCTACTCCCTAAACTACCAGGTGGTGTGCAATGCCCAGTATATCATATATAAAGTTTCTATGAACTACCCAGGCAGTTCCCATGATTCTCATATCAAACACACATCCGACCTATATCAACAGTTTGCATAGGTTAACTTTTTACAGAGTCATCTACTTATTAGGTGCACAAGCAGGTAAATACAGAAGATAGTATATACAGTTACCATGCAATTAGGTAACAGAACACATATAATGGGGTTACTGGTGTGTGTTCCAAGGTATGTTTGATATGTGTTGGAACCATGGCTTACTAACCCCAAACCATGGAGAAGATGTTTTTAATGCTGCTCACACAGATACATGAAATGTGGTGGAATGTGTTTTCAGACAGTTGAAGGGATGCTTCCTCTGCATTGATAATTCAGTGGACCACTGCAATATTCATCTGAGACCTGCAGTCAGATATGTGTATTGTGTGTTATGGCATTATGGGATTTTGTGGAAATAGCTACAGCAGCATCAGTACAACATCCCACCCGTTAGACCAGTGGATGAGGAACAGGCAGTCATTCACAGGAGGAGAAAGAGGAAGCAGCAGCAGGATCCATGTGAGGCAGAGGAGGGAGTAATGTATCATGGCAGTGTCAAAAAAGCAGCATATGGTCTACAATTATGGGCTTTTATACCGAATAACAGAATAAGATGATATATATGTTATTAGACCCAGCTTATGCAAGACTGTGCATGGCTTGGCCAAGCTATGTATCAGACATCACCTTACCTTATCCATACAGATTGGGGGGGGCAGCAAGAGACATTATCATTTGTGCAGGTTGGGGACAAAGTGACAGGTAGCAGGAGTGCTATAATATGGGCCACGGTCACAGAAGGTGGATCTAGTAAACATGCAATATAGTAGAAGGTTATTGGGACACAGGGATCACATCACATACAGATGGCAGCAGTGTGACACCTTACCGTGGATGTGAGCTTGCATGGCCTCAGGTGCAGGTGCTTGCCTTGCTTCCCTGTGATGTTAAGCACTCTGTTTATATACAATTTACAAGTAGGAATCCTCCAAAGATCCTGACAAACAGTATTTGTCACCCATAATGCAGCTCCACCAGTTTACTCTAGGGTCCTTTTCTTGGAATACCGTTGCTATGCACCCCCTGATTCACATCCATGAAGTGACAGGCCACACTGTAGCAGATTATTTAGCATTATAAAGAGCTTGCCTGTGAAGTCCAGTCTTAGTTCTAAGGCTGTGTTCCCAGAAATACAGAACCAATGGTATTAACTCTATCAACAGTTTACAAAAGAGTTGGCTGAAGGTAACAGAACTACCTAGTAAATGGGACAAATACAGTAAGTAGACAATAGTGAACCTTATATGAAGAAGTTGGACTGGTATTGCATGAACAATTAAAACATCTGTGGAAAATAGAGATTTTGACATGTGAAGAGAAACAAATAGTATGCAGGAAAAAACAGATTTTCTAAACAAAATGTCTTTTATAAAAAAAAAAAAACATTTGAATGCTGGTAAGAAGCTATTAGTAAGATTGTTACTATAAAGTCTTAACAAAGTAAACATTTGTTTATATTTTATGTTTATTTTATGTTTACTGTATGATAAGTAATTATTATTTTTGAGTTAAGGGTGCCTTAAGAAGAAAATTGATTATATAGAAAATATGCAATAATAAAATGTTTTTGTAATTTCACAAATATATAAACAACTTCATAATCCTGTGTACTAAAATTCACATACACACAAACACACACACACACACACACGCACACGCACACACACGCATATATATATATATGTGTGTGTGTGTGTGTGTGTGTGTGTGTGTGTGTGTGTGTGTGTGTGTGTGTGTGCCTGTGTGCATGCGCGCGCATGTGTGTAGCTCTGGTAAACAAGGGCTGAAGCGGTTAGCAAAATTTATTGGGTTTATATCACATAGTCGAAGTCTTGTAACTCCGGACGTGTAATGTTCGAACCATTATGTTCGAAGTTAAAAAACCTTGACTATGGATAAAAAACCCCCAAAACAACGGAAAACAAATAAACTGTTTTAAGAATGGGGCAAACCCCCTGCACCCCCCACACCCCCTGCTACTTAAATATACCAACTCCGACATCACACCCCATTGAACAAAATGGAAACTTCTGCTTATGGAGATTTCCATTCAAATGCTCGAACCTTTACAAATTTGAACTTATGGTCTCGACCATATGAGGTTCGAACTTGTAAAAGTTCGACTATGTGATAGGAATCAAATTTACCCATAGACAAAATGAGCGCAGGATAGTCAGAAGCATGGTTACAGTAACCAGTAACATCAAGGGAAGTAAAAAGGGAGAGAAACCAAGGGCCACAGGGGAAAACAACAACCGAAGTTTGAAAAAGTCAAAAATAAAATATGGAAATTATAGAATAGATAGCAACACAAAAACTATGTAGCATTTCAGACATCTAAGCACTGGAAAAAAAAATAAGAATGCCTAATGTGTGCAAATCTTGGACTGTTGAATTTACTCCATGCAGCACTAAAAGGCAGTCATCCAACAACACCATTTGTCTTCCAAGTAAAAATCAAAGCGTGAAGCTACAGCAGTTAACTTAGTCTATCTTAACACTTCAACATGTGCTTAAATAAAATAAACAATAATCTGTCAGTCTATAATTGCATATGCTTTCAGCATTGCTATGCTGCTAATAGATATGTTTTTGCCAGATAAACATAATTCAAAGGGCAGTTAATTGCCTTTGTCTCTTATCCTAGGCTGGCAAACTGCCTACTGATACAACCCCTTTTAAAATGCTGTTAAACAAAACCTTCCAGATCTTTATCACTTTCTTCTTCCCTGTCGTTCAAATGTACACAGGAATACCATCTATTCCTGGAGTCACTGTTTTATCTCGTCTCCTTCTATGTTAACTCATTCCCTACAATGGCACTCTTCTTGCCTCACAGTTCAAACAAATGTTCATATCGCTAGAACCATTTGTGTTAATAGAAAACTATCAATGGCAAACTGTTCAGCACAAAGTAACCTACACAATAGCTGCACTCATTCAACTCTAGGTCTTAAACTGGGTTTTTAAATCCACAGTAGCCACAGTAAATATGAATTATGTATTGTGTAAACAGCTTACAACAGCTAATTAACCACTCAAGCAACATACATACATACTACCAGCAGCATTTTCTTTATACAAATATGAGCTTTCATATGAAGCTAAACAGTTCTGTCTATGTCGCTTGATTGTTGAGACAGAAACATATGTCAATTATTACAATACACCTAAATAGTATACAAATAATAATTTCACTTTATCTGCGCTAAATAGAGATCAAATAATAATCCAGTTGTGGTTTCCATTGTTTAAGTTTTAAAATAAAATATTCTAATACCTTGTATGTTGTTTTGGAATTACATAATGCAAGTATATATATATATATATATATATATATATATATATATATATATATATATATATATATATATATATATATATATATATATATATATAAAAGCAATACTTGATGCCTAGAGACGTCAGTTGGATGTAAGTGCAGAAATGCCTTGAGGTGTCACTAAGTTTTAATTTAACTGTCATCTACCTCTAACCTTGGCATACTTGAGTCTTCCATAAATATTTCCATTTGTGATTTTTCTTGATTTCTACATTTCTCTGCTTTATGCAAAGTTTCATAAAATTTCTAAAATATCTCTAATACCTCTATGTGATCTCTAGGTTACTTTTCTTGATATAAACTCCATAAGTTTGGCAACAACCCTTTTTACTTTCTGTTGCCTAAGTCATTGGGCTAACATTTTTTGTGTTCTGGAGTTGTTATAAAAAAGTTATTTAACAGTAATCTTTCTAAGCTCTACCATATTATCCAGATACTCCCTCATTTTCTCTTTTGTATTCTGCAGTTGAACCTCTTCTTGTTCTGTGAGATTCCTCTGATTCTACAATGCTTTAACCTTTATCAGCCGCTAAAAATAATTCTTTTACTTCTTAACCATATCACAAACACATGGAAAGTGTGTTATAAAACAAGACAAATAAGCAACCAAACTTGAGAAGTAATACTGTTGGGGAACAAGAGAGATTGCACATGACAAATGGTAAAGTTGAAGCAACAAACTGTGCTGTTTGTGGTGTGCGATCAACTGTTTGCTGCTTCAACCTTTTGTCATGTGTAATCCTACTCGTCTCCCAGAGCATTACTTCTCAGTTTGGTTGGTTACTTCTTAACCATATCTATTTTTCTTTTATTTCTACCCTTTTTTTAAACTCCACTTTCGTTTTGTCCCCCTACCTAGCTATACCTTCTGAAGAAATTTCTGTCTTCCCTAATAATTCAAATAATTTCCACTACCCATTCCTTAAATTCCTCTTTTTTTAAAAGGTAGGTGGGGATGCACCAGAGTCTCATTTTTACTTCACTACCCTACATGATTATCATGTTTTTTATCGGTGAATGACCTGAAATAGTTATTGGATGTGTGTCAAAGCTTTCAAATAAATGCATATGTTCCTGTGAAATACCTTGGGGAATACTTTGTATAATATGTAAATTCTCTCCAAGTTCCTACTACTAAACATATGACTTTTATACCAAATATTTTAATAAATGTCTTTAGAAATCTATCTTCTTTTGTTATATTTTTCCTTCTAGGTTCCCCAGAAACAGACTTACTGTTGCAAATCAAGTTCCAGTTGTCACCTATAAGTAATATTCCCTGTAGAAAGTTGATTGTTTTTCCCAACATATTCTTAAGCACTATAATAACTGTTTTTCCCAACATATTCTTAAGCACTATAATAACCGTTTTAGGTGGAATATAAATACATGCCATTGTAATCCTCCTCCCTTGCCAGTGGTCCCTTACTACCACAAATCAACCATTATTATCTTTTTTCCCTCTTCTATCACTGTTGGAGCCTCTAGCAAGTAGCATAAGTACTCTCCTTTTCCTTTGTCCCTAATATTTTGCTGAAAATACATTCTGAAATCCTTTTTTATCAAGTCTTATATTTTCTTCTTTCCAAATGTGTCTCCTGTAGCATTACTGTTTGCACGCTACATTTCTTAAAATAATTTAGTACTCTTACCTTTTTTTTTCTATACCTGTGAGGCCATTCATGTTCCAAAACAATATGGACAGTGCAACCATTATGATAAGAAGTTATTATTCTTTCCTGTTATATATAACAGCTTTTTTAAATGTCTATTTCCAATTTTTGTGTTACATGCTCCCAGAAATGCCTGGCAGGTTGAGCCCTTATGCAGTTGTTTCTTGTCATCTCCATTTGAACCTATGTCACATTGTGCAAGACTTTTCATTTTAATAAAAAAAAAAACTAAAAAAAACTCCACTATAAGCTATTAACGTAAAACAAACTAACAAATGTACATCTTCAAATGTGAAACTTAACCCTCCTAATGGGAATAATTGTCTGTGCCCAGAGGCATTAACTAGCCTAAAATTGAGGTTATCCATGCTAAGATGCATGCCTGTTTTCCTATTCCTACTAATAGCTGTCTGTTCTTGTCTTATCTTTATTCCTCTCCCAGATAAGAAGAAAGAGCTTATATGCCTTCAGAAAGCATTAAGTGTTAGCCTTAAGAAAAACTGAACTGTATATCTTTAAGTAAAACTAAATTATACATTGTTCTAGTAAATTCTTTGAAGACTTTAGGTTCCAGTAAAGTTGATATCTCTTATTTACTTTCAGTAATTTCAAAGTTTAGTTTCTATTAAGCTGCTTGCCCTTGTAACTTGTAATTTTATAGTTCTCTCAGAAGACGATGCCCAGATGTCATGAAATGTATTGCCTTCACCTGTAATCAGCTTGTTTCCATGGAAACATAAGAACAGACTGTACAGCTGCCCTCTGCTGCTGACTTCTCAACTCACACTGAACATGTATTTGCTAAAGGAAAACTATTCAGTATACTCACAGTGGTCTCTTGCTTTTAAATCCCACTCACTTACACAAAAATGTTTTTATTACATTAAACCATGGGCATTAATTTAGACATTCACCTATAAAAAAGTTAAAGAAAAATATTTACATCATGATGCCTACATTTCTTAAAAATAACAAAGAAAAAAAATAGTTGTTTAATATCTTTACCACATACAACAATAACTGAAAACGCTTTACTATATAACATGTAGTTTATATCATGAAATGTTTTATACAAATACTACTCAGAACAAAAATGTCTTACTTACAGTTATTTTTCTTTTTTTCACTTTTAGTGTCCTTCCCAACATTAATGGCATGAAGCGTGGCATATGCCTTTCAGTCCCCCACAATTTTAAGTTACAAAAGTCCAGTCTTTTTCTCAGCAACTTTATGTTGTAAAGTAATATTCACAAATGTGATTGATGGAAATCCC
>NC_056747.1:841137755-841296696 GCF_019279795.1 Protopterus annectens
TTTGCCAGTAACAGCCTCTTCATTAGTTACAGATCTCTTTAATTAAAATTATTCGGATGACTTTTACTTCTGCAGAAATTGTGCCTATTGATGGATATTTGTGGATAGTAATGACAGAAGTCTGAGAGGGCTTTTATGGTTGCAATTTTCTGAAACTGGTAGTTTTGTCATTATTGGTTCATACATTTTGATTCATTGCTTACTGGAAGAATGTTCAAAACTACAAATTTAAATCACATTCTGATAAATGGTGCTGTATTATACAAGAAATATAATTTAATACAATCAGGAAGGTGAATCAAAGAATACATACATGTATGCATGGCCCTAAAAAATGTGTGCAAGAAGCCTATGGCTTAAAGCAGCCCAAAGGTAACTTAATCCTTCACTTGCCTAATGCATTTTCTTTGAATGTGAGTTTTAATGCCATTTCAATGAATATGAGTTTCAAGGGCAGAGAAGTTTACTGTCAAGCTACGTTTGCTTTCATTGTGAGACTGTATTGTTTGTTTAGCTAATGGCTCTCAGTGTTTGTGTTATTTGATTTCAATATATGTAATCATTGTAGAAGTAAATAAGAGAACAGTATGTGCACTGATAGGTTCGAACAGTGTTTATGGTAACTGGGGAGAAATAGCCAAGTAATTGAACACTGGAATGGCTGGGCAGGGGTCTGTTGAGGGGGATATGGGGTTGCTACAGGGTGGGCTGCTCGGAGAGGGGGGCCCACTCTATTACCCTGCTTAGGGCCCCATTTGACCATGATCAGGCTCTGTGTGCAGTCACCTTAGAAAGCCTGGCTTTATACTGAATTCATGAACAAAAAGTTGAGCAGTATCTATTTCTCTGTCAGCATCATTGGCTTTATTGTATATTGCTAAACAAAGAAGCTGTGCAGTGTTTGTGTGTGTGTGTGTGTGTGTGTGTGTGTGTGTGTGTGTGTGTGTGTGTGTCTCCTTCTCTCTCTGTTTCACACACATGCATTCAAATACATTCACAATCAAACACACACACACAATTTACTTTTTTGCTCTATTTAGTTTTTTTTTTATTTTACACTTCCTAAACAGCAAAGCTATATTGAGTGAGCATAAAAAATGGAGGCAATTTGCTTTTCTTCTGGCCAAGCTTCATGTCAGATTAACATGCTGCCATGAAGTGGCAGACTTGTTTTTGAGCAGCTAATATCTGTACATCAGTATCCTGCTGGAGAGCATTTGTTGTCCAATACGGTATTTGTGTACGATTGGGCTATTATGTAAACTACAGCAGCACACAAGACTAAGGCTACTATAAGGGGGCTGAAGTAGAGCACTGAGTCAACTGGCTTGCATAGGCATTCATGCACACACAGAAAATATATTATCCCATGGGTATACACATCTTGTCATGGGTCTTAAGAAGTAGCAGCATCCAGAAAAGTTCACCACACAATAGACAGAGGTTTTACTAAAGGCCCTATGCATACACAATATGTATAACCTTAAGAATTGTAAAGACTTTCCTGACCGGGTATGTACCTATATATTTATTTATTTATTTATTTAGTTTGCTAACTGAGTTGGTGGGCTGGTCCACAGGTCATTTCCAGCTTTGACTCGTGCCAGTGTAGCAGGTATAACTTTCAATATAGATTATATTTGATAAGAGATAATATAATAGTGGCAGAGCCTACTGGAGGAAATACAAAAATAAATGAGAGAGCAATTAATTATTTTCACAGATTATTGATAGCAGCATCTTATTGCAATGAAAATGAAATTTGTACAAATTAGAAATATGTGAGGAGTCAAGTATGCTGTATCCTTAAGGTTTTCCATATGTTATTGCTGTTTTATGCTGCTTGAAATTTTTTACGCCAGTGACAAATCAATAATATTTGTATTCATTGCTAAGATGTTTAGTTAGCAGATCTTTAAACATAGTTGTTTCTGGATTTTTCTAATATTTTGAGGCAATGAGTTCCAACTTTATGATTCAAGCTTTGAGAAAGTTTTTCACTTACTGCATTGGAGAAGTGTGTCCCTCACAGAAATATTGCATTTTCTGCATATGAGTGATGGGAACAACTGGTGTATCTGTGATGCAGTTTGTGTAGTGGTGGTAGACAGTAGTACCAGTTTACTAATTCACATGTGAGGCAGTTAAGCAATAAAGTGGTTCTGGCAGTTATTGGCTGCTAGTTTGCTTTTTGTTATGATACCCTCTTGGAGTCCCTAAGGATATGAATCTGCATATCCTGTTTACTTCTGGGTAAGCAGTATTCTAATTTTGGCAATATCATTTATAATGCCAGGACTTTCCTGGATTATAGGGGAGCCAGGGTTAGATATTTATATGCTAGTCTTAACTGTTTCAAGGCTTCTGTTGTCATATTTTGTACATGTGAGGTGAATATCAGTTAATAATCGTGTTATTCAGGCATCTTTGTTTTGTAGCTATAGGTTAAAGTGAGCCATGGAGGTCAGTAATGCTTAGAGAGAGGTTTGATTTCATGTTCTGGTGAATGCCAAAAAATGTAGTAATAGATGCATATATATGAATCTACTTTGATTCACTGAAAACTCATTTCACTGAATTTCAAAACACTCGCACCAAATCGCTGAAAGCTTAAATCACTGAAATCTCATTTCAGTGAATCACATTTCACTGAATGTAAGTACTGTTGGGCAAATAAAATGTATATGCCCTTTTCCCCACTGTAGTGTGATCCTGGAGTTAGTATATATAGCTAGGGTGGTGTGGAGGGGGCATAGCACCCTACCTACTTTTGGTTTTGTATTGTTAGCTTTCAGTGAAATGAGATTCATAAATATAAATGCAGAGTAGGTGGGCCCACCATGCCCCAATTTGTGGGGGGCTGTGCCACCCACCCCCAGCTGTATATACTAACTCCAGGATCACACTACAGTAGGGAAAAGGGCATATATGTTTTATTTGCCCAATAGTACTTACATTCAGTGAAATGTGATTCACTGAAATGAGTTTTCAGTGATTTGAGCTTTCAGCGATTTTTTTGAGGGTGAATTGAAATTTAGTGAAATGAGTTTTCAGTGTATCAAAGTAGCGCCATATATATATATATATATATATATATATATATATATATATATATATATATATATATATATCTGTGTGTATGTGTGTGTGTGTATGTGAGTGTGTTTTGCAACAAGTTCCATAATAAATTAAAGTCACATTGTAGTTTATTTTGTAAAGTGTGTTGTTGCAATGTAGTACTGTGATATTATCCACATAAAGGGTATAGTTAAAGCCTGGTAACTCCAGGTTATTAATGAAAATGGAAGATAGTACAGGTTGCAGGACTGAGCATTGTGGTAATCTTGCTGTGAAAGTGCCACTTTCTGAGGAGTGAGGCCCATGCTTAAAACAGTAAAGTTTCATTTGCTTAAATAAGCAGAGAACCACTGTAAGGCTCTGTTGCCTCTACCAAAATTAGGTAGTGTTTTGATTAGAAGGTCATGTTTGACTGATTAAAAAGCCTGCTTTAGGTCAATGAAGCAACTATTAACTGTCCTTTTTATTCCCTTCAAAGTAGTAGTTAATTATTATAAATAAAGCTATTTATTTTCTATATTTGTTTCAAAATCTGTGTTGTGTGGTATGATTTGACTGTAAGGGAAGTAAATACTGTGGGAAGAAATAGCCAGAGAATTGTTATGGTTAGGCTTGTATAGGCCCTAGAGCCAATAGCCTAGTACCAACCTATGAACCTGTAAGGGCTGGTGCAGGACATCAGTGCACTGGACAACCATAATAGGACAACCGTACAAGTGCATAGCAGAATCACTAATATGCAACTAAAGCACAGGAAATTACTAGAAAATGGTCAGTCCATTGGGGGTGGACCATCAATACAGAAGCATCTTATGAAGGTAGAGGAATTGCTGATACCCCATCACTGGCGAGGCGGAAAGAACCCCTTATTCCTGGTAGTAGCTTGGATGTGAGAGCTGGGCTAGTGAAGACTGCCAGAGTGTCTATGTAGGGGATGCACCAGGTAGATAGTAGAACATGCCATGTCTGTAGGACAGTGATTTGTAGCTGCAAAATAGTTTACTCGGACAAACACATATGCATATCTGTTACCTGGGGACATGGTGGGATACAACAGAGAAAAACTGCACCACAAGGTATGTGTGTGTCTGTAGGCTATGTATATGTCTGGAATGTAGCTTTCTGTGTGCCACAAGATGCTGAGAGTCACAGATATGAACTAGCATTGCCACAGGTATGCTATCTATGTGGATTCACAGGTTTCATTAGGAGGGGTTCCAGCATGACAGTTCAGAACATTCCTGATACCAGTGGATCACTGTTGGTTGATCATGACGGCACCATGCACATGGCTCAGTTTGATGACACACTGACTCTGTCAGCAATGCTAGTAATGTAGGGCAAACTCACATCATCCTCAGCTCCAATTATAGTGGAGGTGCAGGATGACCCTCTAGTATCAACTGTGTTCCATGAAGGATGTCCCATCCATATCAGCCCTGCCTTACCCCCACTACACAGGTGATACCACCATGGATGGAATCATAGACTTCAACTTTCACTGAGGTGTGTGCAGCTAGCATAATGGAGAGAAAAGTTGGTGGCTATTGCTGCCATAACTCCTGGGACATTCCTAGACCTGGATATCACCCTTGCCATCTATCAGCAGATGTGCAGATCAGTGACCCAAGCACAGATGGCTATTGCTCACACTATATCAGAGATGTGTGTGTGTGCCACATGGCCTACATAAGGAATTGCAACCTCTGTAGGTTTAGTGGGATATCATGCAATGCATACAAAATGACATGGTGTATATGGACTTGGAGCATTATATGTTCTTAGGTTCAGAGGTATTTACTAAGCTAACAACCACAAGGGCCATTTTAAACCTAGCCATGCATCGCAACTCTCTGACAAGTTCTGGTACTTTTAATAAGTGTAAGTAGGGGTTTGGAAGATAAAATATTTACAAGCAGAGGCCTAATAGATGAACCATTTACAGGCTGCCTGTGTCCACTAGAGATGTATGTGCCAAACCAGGGATGAATTTCATGTTTCCCATCCAATTGTCCAAGTTACACTTGAATTGGGTTAGGGAGGAACGCTGCTTCACATGGATTGGGAGCCTGTTCTGGAGAAGGGCTAGTCTCTGGAATACATACCTGTCTCTCCAGCAGGTCCAGTTTATATCACTGACAAGGTTTAAGACTTTAGAATGGGTAATTCTGGTGCTGTTTGTTTTACAGATATGTAGGAGGTCCATCAGGGTGGGGTCTGATTATGCCTTGTATGGCAGGCATAGATCTCCCCTCAACAGCCTGTACGAGACAAAATACAGGGATAGTGCCTTGAGGCAGTCTGCACAGGACATGTTACTTATGCCCTGTATTCTTTTAGTGAGGAAGCTCTTTGGAAGTTCCAGTTGTTGGATATGCCTGGTTAGGTACATACCAAAGGGGGCATTGTACTCTATGATAGGTCTGATGAATGCCGAATATAGTGGAACAATGACTGCCTTAGACCTAGATGCCATATCTTGGTTTATAAGTTGCACAACATAGAATGATTTCCTCACTACTGTAGGCACATGATGGTCAAAGGCTAGATTACTGTCTTTTTGTGTCCACAAGTCCCTGAGTACTGGATTAACTTTTAGGGGTGTAATGTCAATATGATAGTTATCAAGGGTGGATGACTTCCCAAAGGATGCTGTTAGAAAAATATGTATTTGAACATATATAAAGTGCTAGTTTAAAAGCAAATAGTATGTAATGCATTTTATTCTATTTTACAATATGGCAGTAAGAATGATTTTACATGTAATTGCTTGAAGCTTTGGAGCTGCAGTGTGTTTGAACTCTGACCCTGGCAGTAGCCAGCTCAGCAAGCTTATGTTTCTCACTAATGATTATCTGCTGGGTCAGGAAAATGAATGTATAAAGCATTGAATATCTTTCTTCCTTCCTCTGAGATGGTTGGCCTTGCGAATATTATCAGAGATAAAGCACAGCTGCTAAAGTAATGTTGCGAGGAGAACAAAGAAGTGTATTACAAGACTGAACTGACTATTGTATTTGAGCAGGACTGAAACCTTGAAAGAATAACATTTACAGAAAGACATTATAACTGACCAGGTGCTTTGCAAGGCTGTATTATTCTCATGGGAAAACTTTTAAAAAGTATAACATCAGCTTTTTCTTATGAATAGAATATTGTAGACCATAGTGATGTAGGTGCACTGTGACTGACCACGTCAGTGAAGTGGGCACAGCTTGAATGTATGACTATATAACATAGTACATTTCCTGTATCATGTCAGACAAAACTCTATACTTGTATTGTATGGTATTTTGCCTCCTGGTGTACACTAGTAAAGTTTTTTGCATCTGAGCCTCCTGTGTTGTAATCGTTTATTTTTATTTAACAGTTTGGTCCTCCTTTGACCGGAAACCCTCGACAGCTACAGATCAGAGTGTACCGGTGGTCGAATACTGCACAGGAGAAGCTACCGAAATGGTTCTTCTTGAAACACAAAGACCTCCGACTGAACTGTCGTTTTGAGAGGCTGGCCACTTTTCTGATCTGCGGCCGAAGAGCGGTCTCAAACTGGTTGACCCAGGAGGCTCAGGTAGGAAGATATTTGCCTTTTTTCTGTTTTAGATCAGGGACTAGGTTACAGTAAATGTTATTGTCATAGATTTGTTATTCAGATCAGGGACAAAAGGAAATTACTGTATATTTTGTCAGAGATCAGGGAAACAGAATAAGGTAGGCAGTTATTCTAGATAAACTGTGTAAGGAACTGAGATACCATGTGGTAAAAAGGGTTACGTAACATTTTTCTTTTAAAATGGGAAATCAGTGCACTAAAAACTCGCGAGATCCGCCCCTAACTGATCACGCAAAATATATGCAATTACAACGAGCAGATAATGTAAGGTATTATACAAAATGGGTTAATAAATACGGATTTGACGGTAAATTAAATAAAATTTCATTAGTTAAACTTTTAAAACAGCTTAAATCTGATGCAGAAGGTCAGGCAAAAAAACAACGGCGATTAGGCATTCCTCAGGCACATAGGTGGATTGAGGAAGTTAACCGAAGGGAACAGAAAATTAAAAATGTGAAAACATTATTTTTAGACAAAGAGGATAATAATACAGTAATAGCGACGGCCCCTCCTCCTCTGCCCCCTCCAATACCTTTTTCAGGATATAAAGCAGGAGGACAGGCTAGTCCACCTCCACATTATCCTGAAGTTGCAGGAGCACTAAAACCATTTGTTAGAGAACCTATTGAAACTAGGTCCCGGACACGTAAAACACTTAGGGACACAGATTTATATCAAATAGGGAGAGACACACTAGAAGAGAGTGAAGAAGAAATCTGTCCACTAATCGAGGTACCGAATCCTCAGGCAGGGCAGGAAGGACAGGACCCAGCTCTCCTAGTATATAGACCGTGGACACCGGAAGACATTCAGAAAGCTACAGAGGGAATCCCTCATCCGAAAATTAATTACAAAAAGTTTATATAAGATTTACAAGGTATGAGACTAAGTTACCACTTGAATGGGGAAGAAGTAGAAAGGGTAGTTAGACAGATTGTGGGTCCAGACTGGCACATGATTTGTGGCACCTGGAACTCTCGTAACGCAGAGCTTAAACCACTCTCACATAGTGACGCAGAATTAGATACCAGAGTGAAATGTCTTACAGACCGAATCTCTGAAAAATGGAAACCTAGAGCAGATTGGACTTGCATTAACCAATGCATACAACAAGATAATGAAACTGTAGATGGGTACTATGGTAGATTATTGGAATGTTTCAATAACCATAGTGGTATGACTATTCCTGAAAGTCAGACGAATGATAGCTCATATGAACAGCAACTGAAAAATGCGTTTTTGAAAGGTTGCATTGCACCTATCAGTAGCTTTATTACAAAGCATATGATAGATCACCGAACAAGCAGGCTACAAGCCTTACTTGAGTATGCTAGGCATGCTGAAAGACACTTTAATAGTAAAAAGAAAAAGAAGACACAGGTCTTCACAGCTGAAGACAGAGCAGAGGTCTTTGTAGTACAGTCAAGTAAAAAGGGTAAGAAAAATGCCCAGGGTAATAAACAATCTGACAAAAGGTCAGAGGATTTTGAGGAGAGAAAAAAGAAAGGTGAGTGCTTTAAGTGCGGTAAGAAAGGACATTTAGCAAGGGATTGCAGGCTAAATAAAAAGGCAACTACAGAAGATAAAGGTGATGAGGACTGACTATATGATAGTGATGACAATCAGAAATCATCAGGAAAGACTAACAGGCAAAGGACAAACGTAAATGTAGTGGAAGGAATAGAGGAAGTGCAAACAGATGTAGAGGATGAAGAAAGTGAAATTCTAGATTTAGCATTACTGAGCTTGGAGCTCTATTTGGCAGATACAAAACCGGAAGTTACACTTCTGGTGGAAGGAAGGGAAGTGAAATTCTTGTGTGACTCAGGAGCGTCACGAACTTTGATACACCCTTCAAAGTTACCAGAAAACTCTGAATCACCTGACTATATATTAGTGAAAGCAGCAAATGGACAGCTATATAGGGAGCCACTCTCCCATGATATAGCAATAACTGACCCTGTTTCAGGTATGACTCAGAAAAGTAAAATTGTAGTTTCTGCAAAATGTCAAGTAAAACTACTGGGAAGAGATCTTATGCAGATATTTGGCATAGCGGTAGTTCCTACTATGCAGGGTATGGAAGCACAAAGACAAATGGATACTTTTGTGGTGCGATCGGAGGATGAAACTTTTTACTGGTACAGCCAGGATCTAGTTATGACTGGTCCAGGGGCAGTAACCGAGGAACTGATGAATGTAGCCATGAGTAAGGTCCCCTCCCTTGACACTGACCAACAGCATTTGTTACATTGTACTCTATACTACTGTAGTATGCCAGGACCGGATAAGGAATATGAGCAAGAATTGTTCAAAAATCTTGCTAACAGATTAGTATTACGAACCTTATATTGGGATACTGAGGGAAACAGTGTAGTAAGCTGTTCACTACCTCAGGAATTCATGACACTGTACAAATCTAATAGACTGCCACATGTCAGCTTGACAAAGAGTAAAGATGTCAGATGGGCAGATTTAGGAGAAAAAGTAACAAAATGGGAAAAACAAAACTGATTTAGAATTATCAGAACAGGGAGTACAAAAACAGAAATTGAATTGGCTAACACAAACACGTCCAGCTGTACACTTACAAACTAGTGAAGACAGCTGATTAGCATTCTTGTTAGAAGAAGAAGAAAAAGCCCTGTGCGATATACCAAACATTCTTTTGTCAACAGGCAAATCAGATGTAGGACTTATTCGAACAGCAGGACCAGTAACCATTACACCAAAATCAGCATTTAGACCACAAAAAAGACAATACCCCTTGAGGAAAGATGCAGAGCAAGGAATCAAGCCTATAATAGCAGCATTACTCAAGGAAGGAGTACTGGTAGAATCTCTAGATTCACCATGTAATACCCCTCTATTTCCTGTTAAAAAAGCAAACGGGGAATGGCGGATGGTACAGGATTTACAAGTCGTAAACAATGTAATAATACCCAGAGCACCTACGGTGCCAGACCCACACACTCTGTTGAACGATTTGAAGCCACAACAAAAATATTTTACTGTGGTAGATATAAGCAATGCTTTCTTTTCAATACCTATACATCCTGATAGCCAGTATTGGTTTGCATTTACATTTCAAGGTAAAAGATATACCTATACTCGGCTACCGCAGGGATATTGTGAAAGTCCAACGATATTTGCACAAGAAATGGCAAGCAACCTGGCAGGATTTACTCCACCAGGAGTTAGTCAGATTCTACTTTATGTAGATGACATCTTGCTAGCAGCCCCTACCCAACAGCAATGCAGGGAAGATACAATAGCATTACTGAAATTTTTAGCAGCACAAGGACACAAAGTAAACAAAAGTAAGTTACAGCTTTGGAGAAAACAGGTTAGATACCTAGGATATATAATATCCAATGAAGGTAGAATACTAGACGAAGACAGAAAAACAGCGATTTTACAGGCACCCAAACCAGCAACCAAGAAGGAAATGATGTCCTTCTTGGGAACGACTAATTTTTGTCGAAGCTGGATACCAAACTATGCTTTAGAATCTGCTCCATTGGCTGATTTAATATATAAAACACCAATGGCAGCACAAGATGTATTACAATGGACACCTGAAGCAGAAACAGCTTTCTGCAGACTAAAACAATTGATAGCTTCATCATTAGTTTTAGGACTTCCAAATTACCACAAAAGATTTTTTCAAACCGTAGATTGTAAACAGGGATACATGACATCAGTTCTGATGCAACAGCATGGGAGTAAGCAACGCCCCATAGCTTACTATTCATCACAGTTAGATCCAGTGGCACGATCATTGCCTCACTGTGTGCAAGCAGTAGTCGCAGCTGCAATGGCAGTACAGGCTTCGGCCTCAGTGGTGTTATTCCACCCTCTCACATTGAGAGTGCCTCATGCAGTCGCGATAATTTTACTGCAAGAGAAAATAGCATATCTATCTCCTGCTAGACATCTTTCTTGTATGACCATACTGCTGAGCCAACCTCATATGGTAATTGAACGTTGTACAACATTAAATCCATCAACATTACTTCCAACTCCTGTGGATGGCACACCACACAGCTGCCTGCAGGAAATTGAGCAAATAACTTTGCCCAGACAAGACCTCACTGATATGCCCTTGGATGATGCCGAGGTGACATTTTATGTGGACGGTTCATGCAGAAAGGGTCCTACAGGGAAAATCTAGTAGGATATGCAGTAGTCACAGATACAGAGATTTTAGAAGCCCAACCCTTACAGCATAACCTGTCTGCTCAAGCAGCAGAATTGATAGCCTTAACACGGGCTTGCACTCTAGCGAAAGACAAATGTGTGAACATATATACTGACAGTCAGTATGCTTTCTCTACAGTGCATGTTTTTGCGCAGCAATGGAAAAATAGGGGAATGATAACATCTACTGGTAAACCGATTAATCATGCGCAACTTATTTTGAACTTATTAGATTCTATTCAGTTACCTACCAAAGTAGCTATTTGTAAATGTGTAGCTCATACAAAACAACAGGATAAGATTTCAAAAGGTAATGCACGAGCTGATGCAGCTGCAAAGCAAGCAGCCTCAGACTCAGAAACTTTACTTTTGAATGAGGAATTACAACCCTCTGAGATTTTAGATTTAGAAATGTTGAAAACAATGCAGACATTAACTACAAAAGCTGAGAAACAGAAATGGGAGAGACTAGGTGCAATCCTCGAAAATGGACTGTACATCTCCAAGGAGAAAAAGCCAATATTGCCGTCTAATTTATTTAGATATGCAGCTTTGTTGAGCCATGGGCAGAGACATGTCTCAACAGGGGGGATGGTACAGTTAGTAAATCGAATATTCCAAACATATGGATTCACGAACTTTACACAAAAATTTTGTGCAGCATGTCATATTTGTAACAAACATCATGCACAAGGAGCATTCAAACCCAAGCAAGGGAGTTTTCCTATACCACCATATCCGTTCCATACTATCTGTATGGATTTCATAGAACTGAGCATATGTGAAGGGAAAAAATACTGTTTAGTAATTATAGACATGTTTTCCAAATGGGTAGAAGCTTTTCCTACTAAAAATCCGGATGCAGCAACAGTAGCAAAAGGTCTAATAAAAGAAATAATTCCTAGATTTGGCATACCGGAAAGAATCTATAGTGACAATGGAACACACTTTGTTCAAACGATTCAGCAACTTGGGAGATTCTTTGGGATCTCCTTGAAGAATCATTGTGCTTACCACCCACAGTCTGCAGGACTGGTGGAAAGGTACAATGGAATTTTGAAAAGCAAATTGAGGAAGTTAATAAATGAAACACAGAAGAATTGGATTTGCTGTTTGCCTTTGGCACTGCTGAGCATGAGAACAGTTCCAAATGTAAAGGGTTTGACCCCCTTTGAAGTGATATTTGGAAGGGCATATTATGTGCCACAATGGAAAGCTCTCATGCCTGTAGAGCTAGAGGCTGACAGCTCACTAGCTAGTTACATGAGGAAACTGTTAACAAATAAGACTGTTTTGCAGTTGAACTCTTTTTCAGATAGAGGACAGACCAGACCATTAGAAGCGGTGCTGACCCCTGGGTCCTGGGTGTGGCTGAAGGTCACCAAGAAGAAAAACTGGACAAGTCCGAAGTGGGAAGGTCCGTACCAGGTACTGTTGGTGATGCCTACTGCAGTCAAAGTTGCTGAGAGGTCGTCCTGGGTCCACCTGATGCACTGTAAACCAGTAAAGAATTTTCAGCTTGATAAACATTTTGTGACTGATACACAACAAAGGCAGGATGGTCAAGAGCAAAATGAGTAAAAATACAAATCAACCCCGAAGATGTTGTTTAACCATCTTGCTAACTATACATTTATTGACTATGATTGTGGTGACTTTTCTTTTGTTGTGGTTCTTCCTGCATATAACCGTACAAATAAAAGTGGAGAAACGTGATGAACTGTCTATAGACTGGCATCCAAACTTTAACACATACCTAGCTATGAAGCGTGTATATGTAGAGACTATGAACATTTCAAATTGCTGGGTTTGTACTGCTATACCAACAGCATATGGAGGACTGTTGATGTCCGCTGCCCCTTGGGGATAAATGAGACTTGGGAAAATTTACTTTTTGATACAGGTTCTGTGAGATCACAGGACAAGATTGCATTGTATTTGCCTATTACACTGAGAGGAATTGTTTGTTTCTATAAAAACGATACACTCCAAGTGGGTTGGAGTAACTGTAACATAACTGTATCTTATAAATGCTATATTAAGACTAAAGATAAAACTACTAGTTTTAGCACAAATTATGATTCATATTTGAGCTTAATGAAAACAACATTGAGAGATGTGCAGAAAAATCCTGAGTTGCATAAACAATTGTCTGTTATAGACAAGAAAATGTTTCATTCAGAGTTAACCCACATCAGTACTAAAGTAGAAAACTGTTATTTTGTTTGTGGGGAAAAAAGCATACAAATGGCTACCTGAGAATTGGTCCGGCAGTTGTTTTTTGGGTTATCTGGTTCCAGCTATAAGGCATACTGCAGAATTACCTCTAGGTAAGATACGAAATGTAAGAGATGTAGCCCGAAATCCTAAGAATCCAATCGGAAAACCTGTAAATCCAGTGGGAAAAATCGAAGCTGGTTGGAAGGATCATCATTCCGTGAAAGATAAAGAAAAATTGACTCATATGGACTTGAGTGACAGTGTTATATCCTGGGCTGGAATACTTCCAGCCTATGGAGCAGTCAAATCAATCTGGGAGCTGAGAAAATTGTCAAAGCTTCTCGAAGTAATGAGTAATGCAACTTTTTCCGCTCTCGAACTTGTGACTGATGAACTGAATGCAATGAGAACTGTTGTGCTACAAAATCGAATGGCTCTTGACTTCACCCTAGTGGCGAGAGGTGGTACGTGCGCGCTTATCAAAGAAGAATGCTGTGCGTTTATACCAGACAATCGACATGAGATCAATG
Organism: Protopterus annectens; assembly: GCF_019279795.1. Lineage (NCBI taxonomy): Eukaryota > Metazoa > Chordata > Ceratodontiformes > Protopteridae > Protopterus > Protopterus annectens. Next base: position 841,151,400 of record NC_056747.1, read on the forward strand.
ATCATCTAGAGGTAATACAGCAGGTATCGGCCATGACTGAACCAGGCCCAAACCCACTGATGAACTTTTTCCAGAGTCTATTTGGTGGGTGGGGTTCAATCCTAATGAATATTTTGATTGCTATTTGTGTTGGTCTGCTCCTATCAGGAGCATGTGTCTGTTGTGGGATTCCCTGTATGAAAATATTAGTCAAAGAATTTGTTGATATATCTGTAACCGAGACTTTGTACCAAGACATTGAACTGGAGCTATAGATTTCCAGATGAAACTCTTTCCGAAATATAAACCAAATGACTTGCCTAGTTGAAAGTCCTTAAAGGAGAAGGCTAGGGAACGATATGATATTGTTTATGTTTCTGAATAGAATAAAAAGTATTAAAAGGGAGGAAAATGTTAGAAAAATATGTATTTGAACATATATAAAGTGCTAGTTTAAAAGCAAATAGTATGTAATGCATTTTATTCTATTTTACAATATGGCAGTAAGAATGATTTTACATGTAATTGCTTGAAGCTTTGGAGCTGCAGTGTGTTTGAACTCTGACCCTGGCAGTAGCCAGCTCAGCAAGCTTATGTTTCTCACTAATGATTATCTGCTGGGTCAGGAAAATGAATGTATAAAGCATTGAATATCTTTCTTCCTTCCTCTGAGATGGTTGGCCTTGCGAATATTATCAGAGATAAAGCACAGCTGCTAAAGTAATGTTGCGAGGAGAACAAAGAAGTGTATTACAAGACTGAACTGACTATTGTATTCGAGCAGGACTGAAACCTTGAAAGAATAACATTTACAGAAAGACATTATAACTGACCAGGTGCTTTGCAAGGCTGTATTATTCTCATGGGAAAACTTTTAAAAAGTATAACATCAGCTTTTTCTTATGAATAGAATATTGTAGACCATAGTGATGTAGGTGCCCTGTGACTGACCACGTCAGTGAAGTGGGCACAGCTTGAATGTATGACTATATAACATAGTACATTTCCTGTATCATGTCAGACAAAACTCTATACTTGTATTGTATGGTATTTTGCCTCCTGGTGTACACTAGTAAAGTTTTTTGCATCTGAGCCTCCTGTGTTGTAATCGTTTATTTTTATTTAACAGTTTGGTCCTCCTTTGAACGGAAACCCTCAGCAGCTACAGATCAGAGTGTACCGGTGGTCGAATACTGCGCAGGAGAAGCTACCGAAACGGTTCTTCTTGAAACACAAAGACCTCCGACTGAACTGTCGTTTTGAGAGGCTGGCCACTTTTCTGATCTGCGGCCGAAGAGCGGTCTCGAATTGGTTGACCCAGGAGGCTCAGGTAGGAAGATATTTGCCTTTTTTCTGTTTTAGATCAGGGACTAGGTTACAGTAAATGTTATTGTCATAGATTTGTTATTCAGATCAGGGAAAAAGGAAATTACTGTATATTTTGTCAGAGATCAGGGAAACAGAATAAGGTAGTCAGTTATTCTAGATAAACTGTGTAAGGAACTGAGATACCACGTGGTAAAAAGGGTTACGTAACATTTTTCTTTTAAAATGGGAAATCAGTGCACTAAAAAATCGCGAGATCCGCCCCTAACTGATGACGCAAAATATATGCAATTACAACGAGCAGATAATGTAAGGTATTATACAAAATGGGTTAATAAATACGGATTTGACGGTAAATTAAATAAAATTTCATTAGTTAAACTTTTAAAACAGCTTAAATCTGACGCAGAAGGTCAGGCAAAAAAACAACGGCGATTAGGCATTCCTCAGGTACATAGGTGGATTGAGGAAGTGAACCGAAGGGAACAGAAAATTAAAAATGAGAAAACATTATTTTTAGACAAAGAGGATAATAATACAGTAATAGCGACGGCCCCTCCTCCTCCGCCCCCTCCAATACCTTTTTCAGGATATGAAGCAGGAGGACAGGCTAGTCCACCTCCACGTTATCCTGAAGTTGCAGGAGCACTAAAACCATTTGTTAGAGAACCTATTGAAACTAGGTCCCGGACACGTAAAACACTTAGGGACACAGATTTATATCAAATAGGGAGAGACACACTAGAAGAGAGTGAAGAAGAAATCTGTCCACTAATCGAGGTACCGAATCCTCTGGCAGGGCAGGAAGGGCAGGACCCAACTCTCGTAGTATATAGACCATGGACACCGGAAGACATTCGGAAAGCTACAGAGGGAATCCCTCATCCAAAAATTAATTACAAAAAGTTTATACAAGATTTACAAGGTATGAGACTAAGTTACCACTTGAATGGGGAAGAAGTAGAAAGGGTAGTTAGACAGATTGTGGGTCCAGACTGGCACATGATTTGTGGCACCTGGAAATCTCGTAATGCAGAGCTTAAACCACTCTCACATAGTGATGCAGAATTAGATACCAGAGTGAAAGGTCTTACAGACCAAATCTCTGAAAAATGGAAACCTAGAGCAGATTGGACTTGGATTAACCAATGCATACAACAAGATAATGAAACTGTAGATGGGTACTATGGTAGATTATTGGAATGTTTCAATAACCATAGTGGTATGACTATTCCTGAAAGTCAGACGAATGATAGCTCATATGAACAGCAACTGAAAAATGCGTTTTTGAAAGGTCGCATTGCACCTATCAGTAGCTTTATTACAAAGCATATGATAGATCACCGAACAAGCAGGCTACAAGCCTTACTTGAGTATGCTAGGCATGCTGAAAGACACTTTAATAGTAAAAAGAAAAAGAAGACACAGGTCTTCACAGCTGAAGACGGAGCAGAGGTCTTTGTAGTACAGTCAAGTAAAAAGGGTAAGAAAAATGCCCAGGGTAATAAACAATCTGACAAAAGGTCAGAGGATTTTGAGGAGAGAAAAAAGAAAGGTGAGTGCTTTAAGTGCGGTAAGAAAGGACATTTAGCAAGGGATTTCAGTCTAAATAAAAAGGCAACTACAGAAGATAAAGGTGATGAGGACTGACTATATGATAGTGATGACAATCAGAAATCATCAGGAAAGACTAACAGACAAAGGACAAACGTAAATGTAGTGGAAGGAATAGAGGAAGTGCAAACAGATGTAGAGGATGAAGAAAGTGAAATTCTAGATTTAGCATTACTGAGCTTGGAGCTCTATTTGGCAGATACAAAACCGGAAGTTACACTTCTGGTGGAAGGAAGGGAAGTGAAATTCTTGTGTGACTCAGGAGCGTCACGAACTTTGATACACCCTTCAAAGTTACCAGAACACTCTGAATCACCTGACTATATATTAGTGAAAGCAGCAAATGGACAGCTATATAGGGAGCCACTCTCCCATGATATAGCAATAACTGACCCTGTTTCAGGTATGACTCAGAAAAGTAAAATTGTAGTTTCTGCAAAATGTCAAGTAAAACTACTGGGAAGAGATCTTATGCAGATATTTGGCATAGCGGTAGTTCCTACTATGCAGGGTATGGAAGCACAAAGACAAATGGATACTTTTGTGGTGCGATCGGAGGGTGAAACTTTTTACTGGTACAGCCAGGATCTAGTTACGACTGGTCCAGGGGCAGTAACCGAGGAACTGATGATTGTAGCCATCAGTAAGGTCCCCTCCCTTGACACTGACCAACAGCATTTGTTACATTGTACTCTATACTACTGTAGTATGCCAGGACCGGATAAGGAATATGAGCAAGAATTGTTCAAAAATCTTGCTAACAGATTAGTATTACGAACCTTATATTGGGATACTGAGGGAAACAGTGTAGTAAGCTGTTCACTACCTCAGGAATTCATGACACTACAAATCTAATAGACTGCCACATGTCAGCTTGACAAAGAGTAAAGATGTCAGATGGGCAGATTTAGGAGAAAAAGTAACAAAATGGGAAAAACAAACTGATTTAGAATTATCAGAACAGGGAGCACAAAAACAGAAATTGAATTGGCTAACACAAACACGTCCAGCTGTACACTTACAAACTAGTGAAGACAGCTGATTAGCATTCTTGTTAGAAGAAGAAGAAAAAGCCCTGTGCGATATACCAAACATTCTATACTTGTATTGTATGGTATTTTGCCTCCTGGTGTACACTAGTAAAGTTTTTTGCATCTGAGCCTCCTGTGTTGTAATCATTTATTTTTATTTAACAGATGCTATTATGCATTTATTGGCATTTAGTTTTAGTACATGGCTCTTACACCAGTTATCTGTCTTTGTCAGCCCTTCCTGGAGATCATTTGTGTCGGTGGGCAATCATCTGCAAATTTAGTCAGCCAGAGGCAATTGATATTGACCTTGACGTCAGAGAAGTAGCTGCCAAAAAGGAAAAAGGAACAGTCCCAGGACTGGTCCCTGAAGGACTCCACTTGTGACTGCCTCTGTATTGAGGTGAACTCTCCATTCCTAACTTCCTAGGTCCTGTCTGTGAGCTAGCTGGCTATCCATTGGGTGACATAAGGGTTTATACCTAACCTGTTGAGTTTGTCAGCAATGCCCCGATAGGTTATTGTGTCAAATGCCTTGGCCAGGTCAAGGTAGGCAGTGTGAACATTTTGTTCTCATCCATTACTTTGGTGATCTTCTCAAAGAAGTCTACCAGGTTGAGAAGGCATGAACTGTACTTGATGAAACCACATTGGGGTGGGTCCAGTGTCTTGAAGTTTCCTATGTCATTACTGATCATGTCCATGATAATTCTTTTCATGGCTTTGCATATGAGACTAGTGAGACTTATGGGTCTGTAGTTTCCAAGGTCTGTAGATGGCCCACCTTTGTGCAGAGGTTTGACTGTTGCTGTTCTCCATTCATGAGGCACAAAGCCTGTTCGGTGGCCACAGTTAAACAGCAATTCCAGATGCCCCGATATGTCATGTTTCATGCTATTTGGAAGGCATCTTAGGATATTGTCTGGGCCCATTGATGCAGTGTCCGTGGCCTTAGAGACAGCATTAACAACCTGTTCCTTAGTGATAGCAGGGGAGTTATATTTGATGGTATTTCCTGAGGGAAGGTTGAGGGGGAAAGAGGGGTAAAGTTGCAGCTGAATTTGTCAGCCAATAGTTTTGCTACATCTTCTGGTTCAGTATAGGTGCCTCCATTAACAAGGAGCTCTGCACACAATTGTGTATTGCCTTTGAGGCGGTGGACATAGTGAAGGAATGCTTTATGGTTGTCCTTGGCCTGGGAGGCCAAATGTACCTCATATTTGGTATTGGTAGATTTTATTTGCCCTCTGAGTTGCTTGCTTAGTTTGAAGAGAGGGCTTTTATCCTGCTGAGGTGCTGCACCTCCTAATTTTACCATGATTTTCTTCCTTCTGTTATGCAGCCTATTGATATTGTGATTCCTTCAGGGTGGCTTGTTTTTTGAGTTAGTTCTGTACTTTTTCCTGGTGGGTACAGCTGCCTCTAAGCAACTATTAAAATGTATGTATAGGGTTTCTGTAAACACTTTCACATAGGCAGTGTGTTCTCATTGTTTATGGGAGCTTGAAATTTTGTCAGGTTATCACTTAATAGTAGGAAGTTAGCCTTAGAGTAGTTCCTGAATATTCCAAGGTTAGCTGGGGTTCCAGGTTTTATTTTTACTTCAAAGGAGACCATTTTGTGGTCCGACCTTACCAGAGAAGACTATACTAGGTTGTGTGCAGCACTCTCCTATATTAGTGAGGATCAGATCCAGTATGTTTGCACCATAGTTGATGTGTTGACAATCTGGTCTAGAGAGTTTGTGTTTACAAAATCCAGGAATCTCTGTGCCTCTACATTTGGTATCGTAAATGATTCCCAGTTAATAGTGGGGGTAATTAAAGTCACCCATGAATATGGTATTGTGTTGGATGGTAAGTGTTTCCAATAAGTCTGAATACATGTTATAGGTTTCCTGGATCATAGAGGGAGACCTATAGCTTGCAAGGAAGTGGTATGGGATTTTGCCTATGGTGATTTGAATGTGGAAAAGCTCAAGTGCACTGTCCTGTTTGGCCACCCATAAGGTATATTTATTTTTGATGTAAATCGAGACACCTCCACCATTAGTCCCTTCTCTCTAGTAGTAGCTGGTCTACCTGTGGAAGCATTATAGCCTTGCACTGCCAGTGTGCTCTCTGTGGCTTTAAACCATGTCTCACTGTCTGCACAGACATCACTATTCTCTAGGGTGAGGAGAAGTTGTAGGGAATGGAGTTTTTTTTTTTGTTTAGACTCCTAACATTAAGTAGTAACAACTCAGATTTTCTTAGTTTTGATTTGCTATGTTGGAAGTACTTTTAGTTTGGGATTGCCTAAAAAAGCCTTATTGGGGAGGACAATGTTTTACCTAAGATTTGAAAACTTAGAGGGGAGAGGTACAGACCATCCCTGGCAAAGCAGCGTGGTCTGTTGACCATCTCCTTCTATACTGACAAATACTGCACACCCTTAGAATGACACCAGAAACTAAGCCATTTATTAAAGTCAGTCATCTTTTGTTCATACTGTGGCATCATCCTTGGAGAAGGTAACCTGCTGCTCAATGCTAGGCTCATACCAGCCTGGGACACACATTCCAAGACCTCCATGATGTCTCTCTTCATATAGTCTACGGAGGTGCATCTCAGGTCATTTACACTCACATGGACTCTGAGTCATACTAGTACTTGTGGTCCGATGACCTGAGTGTGTCTGTAATATGTCAGGATCCTGGTCCCTGAAAAGGAACTGACTGTGACTTTCTCCTTACTCAGCCTGGTGATGAGGGGGACATTAGTATGTCTCACAATGGAGTCTCCATTGACCAGAATGTTGGATTGTGTGGTGGCTTGCCTTATGGGCTTAGAGGTAGAGGCTCCTTGAGATGTGGTTGTATGTGTTGATGTGGGTGTGGATTTGGGGCTGCTGAAGGTATTTGTTATGTGTACTTCATCAAAGAGGTCTTTGGGGTTTAGGAAGGTTACATTTAAGTGCCTCAGCATATGTGTCTATGTGTCTGCTTTGAACTGTATGTGATGGGTGCAGCGTGTGTACCAATGACAACATGACTGACATTGTGTGCTTTTATGTCAGAGCTTTGCCTCCAGTGACATTGTGTAAATACATCTCTCACATACCATATCAGTTTGTTTGAGAACTGACTGGTTGTCAGTAAGCACAAGGCAGTTTCTATATTGCCTCAGGATGGCCATATCAATCAAGCTGGTAACAGAGGTAGTGGGAAAGTTCATATCCATGGCAAAGGACTTTTTTATTAATTAGATAGTTGGAGTGAGAATATAAAGTAATGTTAGGAGTATCTGGTTTGCAACTCAAGGGACAGTGATTGTCACTGCAAACTAGGTGTCTTGTGTGCAACTAGGTATTGGTAAAATTTCAAGGGAGCTTTTATAGAAAAAATGTCAACTCAAGGTGTTTGAGTCTATACAGGGGGAGCTAATAAGTAGGTCCTGATCATTTATGGATGAAGTATTTAGGGAGATATTCTGAATTTAGGTTAGATAGCAGTAAATCAAGCAGTACTTACTAAAAGGAATAATTATTTTGCCAAGAGTGATGGAAAGAGGGGATTTGCCTGATTGGTTACTGCCTGCCTACTACTAGTGCTGGTTTCACCACAGCTTCATGCTGCTGGGATACAATGCTGCTTTGCTTCTTCTCTCACCAAAGCAAAACAGTAGCACCAATCCCAAGATGAGAAGCAGGACACAGGCTCTTTGGTGATTGACAGTCTTGTCCCAGATGATGCAAGAGTATGTAGGTTTGTTGTAGCCTTTTTCTGGTAGATACTTTGAACAGCAACCAGACCAGTCAGGAAGGTCAAACACAGACAGTCACTGCCCAGTCTGAAACAGTCAGGAATGAATGCACTGTGGCCTTTCCCTCACAAGGAGAAAAATACAAGTACAAATTTTAAGCTGGCACTTCTGGAGCAGTTATTTCCAGTGATCAGCACTCTCCAGGAAATAATGTCTCTATGCCTGTTCTCTCACCAAGAGCAAAACAGAAACATTAATCCCAAGGTAACTACTGAGACGCAGAATGTGGGGGCTCTAATAATTGGTGTAGTTGTTGCAGATTTTAAAGGTAAGACAGCAAAAAATGGGTTAATATCCTAAGAGTTGCAATGGGCACTAAACAGTTAGATATGAAAGGGGGTAACTTAAGCTTTAGCTGTTTAAGTGGAGAGCAACTAATTTTAAAAGAGCAAGGTAGGTTCGAAAGAGTGGGCACTTTGTATTCTGGCTCTATGGAATACAGAGGGATGGCCAATCAATTTAAATAGCTGAAGAGGGGTGATTTCACAAAATGATAATTTTTGTGCTTACTCACAATACCCAATGAAAGAGAAGAGGGAAGGAAATGTGTGATCAAATTAACATAAGGGGCAGGCAACCAGAAAGACAGTTGAGTTTAAAAACACAACAGCACAAAGGTGCGAGAGTGGGGGAAAATTTAATTTTCTTATGACTCAACAAGAGACACAGCTGTTTAAATATGTAATTAAAATCAGAATACAAGAAAAACACAGAGTTGTTGTTGTTCGTCTTTCATCTTTTCCCGGTTAGGGGTCACCACAGCGGAACTCTGGTCCGCTAATGATTGGCAGTTGGTTTTTATGGTGTTGAGTTGCCAGCCCGACGCCCAACCTTCAACGAAGGCACGCCCATTCAACGCATGTCTTTCGAACACCTACTCGACTGTGGGGAGGACATGCAGACTCCACACAGAAGGCACTCCCAACCCAAGCTGAAAATCAAACGGGAGAACTTCTGGCTGTGAGGCAACAACGTTACCGCTGCACCACCGCGGAAGTCAGAAAATAAATAAATCACAATATACAAAATAGATGATGGTAATAAAGCAATACAAAATACAAGAGAGCAAAAACAAACTAACCTGTCCCTCACAGCAAGCTGTGGCAGAGTCTGAGTGAGCTTTTCCAGTAGTAGCCATTCCTGTTGATGGCACTGGAGTCCATTTGGCTGCCTTTGGTGCAGACCAAAGGATGCAGCCGCATGATTACCATGGCTGTGCTAGGGGATGAATGCACATTGCAGAGTTACATAGATGACATGTAGAAGTGTAGCTGATTCACCTAGTGTCAGAAATCTTTCCTTGGCATAGCATCCTTCAACATTATTGAGGAGCAAAAAAAAAAGGTCTATGACAGGTTTTTGGGGCAGTTCCTACAGTTTATACTATGCATGGAGAATTACAGCCCTCAGTATTTAGTTAAAAAAATATTTTTTTCTTTTAAACTTTAGCAAACTGCTTGCTACAAATGTAGGAAGCATTTGCTACAATTTATACTGCAGACAGAGCACTACAGCGCTCAGGTTTTAGTTAAAACAGAAAGAAAGAAATCTTTTTTAAAACTGCTTGATAACAAGAATCCACCATTTCGCCTTACATTGGCAGGGAGTGGTTATAAACCAGAATATATTAGTATTTATTTAGATAGTATTGTAAATCCTTTTGTACAAGCGAAGTCATTGTATGTTACGACTCATGACATTTCCTTTATTTGCTTAACAAGTATAACATGAATGGATGTGAGATGTCTTTTTAGAAGTGGTTACTTTATGCACTACCATTCCACAGGATGAAGGACTTGAACATCTTGAAGAATTTCTTATTGAGTTTTCAGACTTTAGTAACAGGGATATTAACACATTGTATTTTATTTGCTTTATTACTAAAAATATTATTTTTGTATTTGACAATAAAAATTAGCATCGGATCAAAGAGGTAGCTATGGGAACAGTGCCAGCTCCTGTTATTTGCAAATTTGGTAATGGCATATTGGGAGCAAAACCTTATTTACAGGCATCTACTAAATATGCATGTTGTCTTTATAAATGTTTCATTGATTACTTGTGTTTTTTTTTATTTGGAATAGGAGCACCACTTTATTCAAGAATGTTGCATCAGATATTAATAACAGTTCAAATTGTCCTAAATTTACACTAGGAGAAGTCAGTTATATAGTAAATTATTTGGATGCCACTATTACTTTGGATGTGAATGTACATAAGTTTGAAAGTAAGATTTATTGCAAATCAACTTTCACTAGTAATTATGTTTGTGCAAATACAAATTTTATGGGTTTGGTAGTTGGCATAATGGTTAAGGTATTTATTTTACAGACACGCGGTACATGGTTTGATTCTCACCTCTGAGAAACATGGCTAGGCTTTAAAAGGTACCCTGGGGGCATTAGCCTAGTAATTAACTATGAAATAAATAAAGAAACATGATAGGTTCGTATGTTCATAGCTAGGTACTAGGCTATTGGCCCTAGGGCCTATATAAGCCTAGCCAAAAATGTACCCTGGCTTTCGCCACCCAAGAAAATTATTTTCCTGTGCCCCTGTCGAGCAGAAGTGATCCCTGGGGTGAATTTCCTATTTCCCATCCAATCATCAAGATTTTTCTTGAAGAGTGCTAATGAGGAGCTCTGTTTGACATAAAAGTACAATTAGTAAGATTATCAAAATTTAACTACTAGACAAAGTGACTTTATAGATGAAATTATTTTTTTGGTGGAAATATTTATTGATAGGGCTATAATCCACAAATAATGTTTAAATTAGTTGTTGAAATTATTAAGAAAGGAGAAACTCATTTTATGCCTATTTAGTTAGGTGGTTTAACAAATGGAAAAGTTAACCATGATAAAAATGATTGCACAGACATGGCAAGTTTCAGTATCCCTATAAGTTTAGATAGTGATAACATTAAGAAAGTAATTGTTATTAACTGGAAGATTGTATTGAGAAATTCCAAATTAAGCAAGGTATTTGGAGATACTCCTCAATTTAGTTATAAAAAGCAAGTCAATTTTAAGAGTTTCTTAGAATGTGTTGACTTTTTAGGGTTAAATTCAGAATGGACCATAACCAGATTATATCCTTGCAGACAATGAAAATGGAGTAAATACATTAATAATGGCAAACTTTTATCTTTACAACACAACCAAAAGAGTGTGTCAGTTAAAAGTTACTTTAATTGTCATAGCTCCCATATAGTGTGTGGATGCGTATATGTATATATATATATATATATATATATATATATATATATATATATATATATATATATATATAAATAAGTATATTTTAAGCTTGCACTGCACTTTTTTGAGCTGTATTTTGCTCAATTGCTGTTTTATCGCTGCTTCATTTTTGTTGTTGTTGCTGCTTTGACTGTTTTTTCTTTCTGTACTTTGAAATCCTAGTACTTCTGTATTTCATAGCATAGGCTAGAATCAGATCTGCTAAATCTAGGGTGTTTGGCATAAAATGAGCACTAAAACCAACAAGGGAGCCCGCAGGATTTTTTGCAGGGGGGGTGCAAACCTAAGCCCCGCCCATGCAGCCCCACCCTTGCTGCCCCGCCCACTCAGCCCCACCCCCCACCCACGCAGCCATTCCAGTGTCCCATTACTTGGCTATTTCTCCCCATTTGTCATAGACCCTGTTCAAATCTCTCAGTGTGCATACTGTTTTATGCTTTACTTCTACAATAATTACAGATATGTGGATTTCATTTACAACTTTTATTTCAAATTTTATAGCATAAACACTGATAGACATTTAATAAACCTAAACAAAGCAATAGTCTTACAATGAAAACAGACTTAGCATTAAAACTTCTCTACCTTTGAAACTCACATTCAATGAAACAGCATCGAAACCCACATTCAACGAACATGCATCTGGCCAGTGGCAGGATAAGTTTACCTTTGGCCTGTTTCCAAATCATAGGCTCCTTGCACACATTTTTAGAACCATGCAAAAGTTGTTTGATTCACCTTCCTGACCGTATTAATTATACTATATAATAATTGAATTATATCCCTTGTATAATACAGCACCACTTGTTACAGAGTGTGTTTTAAATTTATAGTTCTGAGCATTTTTCCTTTAAGCAATGAAACAAATCATATGAACCAATAATGACAACCTGCCCAATTTAGAACATTTCAACCATAAAGGGCCACTCAAACGTCTGTCATACAATCCACCAATATCAACAATATGCAGAATCTCTGCAGAAGTAAAAGTCATCTGAATAATTCCACATTAAAGAGATCTGAAACCAATGAAGAGGTTGTTGCTAGAAAAAAACTTTATATTTCAGTGTTTCATTTACAAATTCAGTGCCTGTTGCCCTTGAAGAATAAATTGCCTGTGTTACATTAAAAGAAATGGTAAGCTAGTATATTGCAACAGAGAATAGGTGGCAAGCTGAAAAACAGGTTCATAGGTATTAGGTGTCTCATCCAAAGGAGGACATACTAAGAACGCTGCAGTACTATACCACCTTAAAATACAAATGTACATGTTGTAGGACTAGACCCTACAGCCCTTTGCATCAAGATGCAAGTATGCTACCTGCTGTGTTAACACTGCTTTAAAATTCTATACCACAATAATGATACCATTTGCTAAACAAAACAGCTGTACATTTTAAGCAGACTCAGCATGAGCAGCAGTAACATTTGCTTCCCTTGAAGCTCACAATTCCTTGAAAATGCACTTGGCAATAAATTTCACCTGCTAGATCTAACTAGGGCATTTCTCTCACTCTGACACACACACACACACACACACACACACACACACACACACACACACACACACACACACAGAAAGTTGCTAGAATAACAGGATTTGTGTTAGAATATATTTTCTGAAGGATATCAAGTCTGAAACACAAATGCATGTCATTTATTTAGTAACTTTAATCCTTGGCTCATCCCAGTGATTTGTCAAAAACAGAATGTTTTTATGAGGAACAGACCAAAAATATAATGCAAAAAAAAAAAAAAAAACACTTTATTCAGCTGCTTATACACTATTTGTGTTTCCTCCTCCTACTCTATTACTTCATCTTTTTTCTTCTGCTACTTGCTGCTACATGTTCTCTAAAGTGTTCAATTACATATTTTCTGATGCATTTATTACTGCGTGTTTATAGCCTGTTGAAATTGTAAGTGTTATTCTAAGCCTCTTAGTTTTGGTTTAAGCACTTGGGCTTTAGACCTACCCCTTAGGTCTCCCTGGCCTTTCTCCCTCAGATTCTGAAAAATATGGATGGACAATTTCCTATGGTTTCTCCTGCTAGCCTGGTTGGTATGGGCATCCTGAGAGAGTGGAGCAACTGCCTCATGTATATGGACAACCATCTACTGCTACCACCCAAGGACACAATTTGTGAGAGATGTAATTACATTAAGAACCTAGAGTGTATGTTCTCTCCCTCACATGCCAGTATATCTGGCACTGAGAAGGTTGTCAGTACAATCAGCACACCTCAAACACCACCCACAACTACACAACACACACCAACATATGCAAAGGACAAGGTTCTCAACATAAACAAACCCAAACAAAGGAGACGTCGGAAGCAAAAACACACCAACTCCACAACCCTCCACACCAAATACCATGCATATTCCACACACCTGTGTCTCGCAACCACTAAGGCCAAACCATAAACCCAACATATTAGTCATTTGAGACTCCATTGTGAGACACAAAGATGTGCCTCTCACCAGGCTGGATAAGGAGAAAGTCACAGTTAGTTGTTTGTCAGGTGTCAGAATCTGCCATATCACACATGCACTCATGTCTCTCAACAAGTATTGTTATGACTCTATCATAGTCCATGTTGGCATGAATGACTTGAGATGTACGATCCTAGACTATTTGAAGAGAGAGACATGACTGAGCTCGCTGAATATGTGTCCCAGGCAGGTATGACCCTAGCCTTAAGCAGCATTCTACCGTCACCTAGAATAATGCCTCGATACAAACAGAAAATGATTGATTTTAACAATTGGCTTAGTTTCTGGTGTCATTCCAGGGGGATCCAGTACCTGTCAGCCTGGGAATATATGATCGACAGACCACAATGCTTTGCTAGAGATGGCCTGCATCTGTCCCACTTAGGCTTCAGGCTTCTGGCAAAGGCCCTTGTCTCTCCTATAGTGCTTTTTTAGGAAAAGTCATGAGGTTGATGCTACCAACATAAAACATTTCAACAAAATGCAAATTAAAGGTCATGCTGCTAAACGCTAGGAGTCTAAACATGAAACTGCACTTATTGCAAGCATTCTTAACCCTGGAAGATGCTGACATCTGTGCAGTCACAGAAACCTGATTCAAAGCTGTGAAGAGCAACCCAGCCTTACCTGGTTTCTCAACCTATCATACATTCAGACCCCAGACTGTGGGCAGCAAAGCCAAAGGAAGTGGAGTTTATATATATTATATATATACATATATATATATATATATATATATATATATATATATATATATATATATATATATTTATTTATTAAGTATGACACACAGGAGACACTCCAGGTGCAGTTAACCATTGACAAGACCCCTATTCAAATCATAGCTAGCTACAAGCCCCCAAATTTGACTCAAGATGCCCACTCCACCTATCTACACCTCTTCAAATCTATCATGATTCAACCTTTTACCCTGATTTTGGGTGACTTTAACTACCCAACCATAGATTGGAAAAATTACTCATGCCAGAACACAAATGCCCAGAGATTCTTCGATTTTATCAATGCAAATGCTTTGGAACAGCTAGTCAATACCCCAACAAGAGGTGATAATATCTTGGACTTGGTATTAACCAACATGAGTAACCACTGCAGCACCCACTACAGTATCATACTCCCTGGCAAAATCCAACCATAAAGCAGTCACTTTCGAAGTCACCATCTTCCCTGACCCCCTCTAGCTAGGGTCAAACAAAAAAACTTCTCCAAAGCTGATTACAATCTCCTGAGGAATGGTATAAACAGTTTCACAGCCTCCTTCCCCTCTGTAGGAACTGGCACCAATATCCAAATCTATACCAAAGTACTATACGAGCATTTATATAGATGCATGGAATCAGGAATACCCAACAGGACAAAATAATCCTCCGCAAGGAAGAGTAAACCTGTCTGGTGGACATCTGCAATAAAGTATATAACAAAAGGAAAAAATTGCAGTCTAGGACCAAGAAGGAGCAGGTGCCCAATTGGAAGCAATCTCTCCTTAGCCTGAACAAGCAAATAAGAGCACTAGTGAAATCCTGTAAAGCCAACTTAGACTCCAGATTGACCACATCTACTAGGGACAATCATAAGGCCTTCTTCACATATGTCTGCAATCTCAAAGGAAGCACCCAGATCTGTTCATAACTGGTGGTCAAGGACACCACATACACAAATGCTGTAGATATAGCCAACCTACTGGCTGACAGATTCAGCAAAAACTTCACCCCTCTGTCCCCCCCATCAGTAAATCAGGACATCCTCAGTACCTGCCCCCTCCCTTTTCTCTAGGGGAACAGGTCCTCACTGCCCTCTCAAAGGAAAAAAATACAGCCTCCATGGAACCTGAAAACATCCCTTGCTGCATCCTACATGAACTCAGGCATGAACTTGCAGCACCATTAGGCACCCTATTCAACCAAAGCCTGAGTACCGGCTTTGTCCCAGCTGAGTGGAGGACTGCCACTGTCATCCCTTTACACAAAGGTGGAGTGTCCACCGATCTGGGAAATTATAGCCCCAACAGCCTAACTAGCCTGAGCTGCAAGACCATGGAATGGATTATCATGGACCTCATTAACAGGGACATTGCCAACCTCCAAACACTCGACCCCACACAGTTTGGCATTGTCAAGGGGAGGTCATGTCTGTTAAATCTGGTTGACTTTGAGACAGTCACCAAAGCATTGGACAAGAGGAAGATTGTGCACACCACCTACCTTGACCTGGCCAAAGCCTTTGACACTATTCCCCACTCGAGCATAGGGGAAGCCATCTCAAGCAGTAGACCCGAAATGAGCAGCATATCCCAGGGGATTGGTCTTGGGGCCTCTGTTATTTGGGATATACTTCTCTGAGATGCAGGCCAAAACCAGTGGGCTGTGGTTGACCAAGTTTGCTGATGACTGCAAGCTGGGAGCGGTTATCAGTTCCCCAAGTGATGTGGACGTCCTCCAAGAGGGTCTCACCCAAACAAATGACTGGCACCAGAAACATGGCCTCAGGATGAATGCCAAAAAATGCATCATCATCCCCTTTGGGGAAAGTG
Source organism: Protopterus annectens (assembly GCF_019279795.1). Taxonomy (NCBI): domain Eukaryota; kingdom Metazoa; phylum Chordata; order Ceratodontiformes; family Protopteridae; genus Protopterus; species Protopterus annectens. The sequence continues at coordinate 841,167,457 of NC_056747.1, forward strand.
ACATCACCACATATTATCACATTAATAACAATGTCCTAAGCATGCAATCAGTCATGAGGGAATTGGGCACCCAGGTTGATAGCAACCTGACTTTTGACCACCATGTTGCTTCCGTTGTATGGAAAGATTTCTACATGGCCCACCTCATAAGTAAGGGTATCTCATCCAGGGACAAGGAGGTCATAACATCCCTGTATTCTTTTCTTATAAGGCCAATTACTGAGTACAATGCCCCCTTCGGCATGTACTTTACAAAGCACATGCAGCAGCTGAAGAGACCACACAGAGGTTCCTCAACAGGAGAATCCAGGGCATCAACACAGATTGGCTAAAAGCCCTGTCCCTCTACTCAGTTTCATACAGACTCCTCAGATGTGACCCCTGTCTGGCATACAAAGCAATCTCAGACCCTGCCTTGATGGGACTGCTGCATATCCCCAAGTCAAACTCCACCCGAGTAACACGCATACGTGACCTCAACCTGGTCTGTGACATCAATAGGACTTGTTGGTGGGACATATTTGTATCCCAGAGACTCCTCCATCTGTGGAATAGACACCCTCTCCACGTCAAGCAGAGTACCTTATTATCCCTTTATAAGTGCAATCTGGATAACTAGATGGGAAACAGAAAATGCATCCCTGGGATTTTACCTGTGTCTCTGCTGGACAGGGGCTTTGGGTGCTAAACTCTTGCCTGGGCTTATAAGGGCCTCAGGGCCAATAGCCTAGTAACTTCCTATGATCCTATAATATTATCCACTCAAGTGAGTGATGCCTGGCATACAACTGTGCAAAGGCGCTACCCTATTCCCATCTTGGTGTTTTCCATCCCTTATGTGTCTTTCTACATTCCTTTTAAATTTTCCAGCCTTGACCACTATCACTTGTCCATCCCCTGTACATCCCCTATATGTCTGTGCTTATCTGCTGTCCTCCATACCTTTTGTTTTTTCCACTGCAAGTGTCCGTATTTCTGTCTAGGTCTGTTTACATTGGTCTACCTGACCCTGCTGTCTGCTCTTCTTTCTCTGTTTCATCTGATACACTTATTTCCTATATATGAAAAAGGGCTCTTTCTAAGAATGAATGCATGAATACATGTATACATATGTAATTAATGAATCATCCTTCTTTTCCCAATCCCCTTTCATGCCTTATAGTAATCCTTCTGTCTGTCCCTGCTTTCTGTTCTCCCTTTTATTACTTTCCTATCTATCCCATTTCTTCTCCATTTATAAAAGATGAGTAATAAGTATTACATATTTGTTATGGAACTCCAACTGGGTATGTATGTGTAATTTTTTATGTTCAGTTGGCTGTCTCTCTGTTTGCCTGCTTATCTATCTATATATATATATATATATATATATATATATATATATATATACATATATATTATATGTGTGTGTGTGTGTGTGTGTGTGTGTGTGTGTGTGTGTGTGTGTGTGTGTGTGTGTGTGTGTGTGTGTGTGTGTGTGTGTGTGTGTGTGTGTGTTTATCTGTCTACCTATCTAATCTCCTAACAACACAACCTGAGAAGTGGTAGTGATGGACAAGTATATGGTACAGAGAGTTATTCTTATTCTATGCATATTATCAAAGTATTCATAGCTACTCCAAGAGTGTTTAACATGGTACCTAAGCCCCACTTAGGCAAACTGCAAAAAATAATACTAGATACATACAGTAAAATAAATACTAAGCAACCTCACCAGAACATTTAAACCCATGTAAATCATTACCTAAGAGACTAACTGAGATCTAATAATCAACTAAACAGAAATTAGCAGTAATGTCAAACTGAACTTAAAAAGAAAACTAAGCTATCTGAATTAAAGTAATATACATACTTGATTAAACTAACTAGCAAATATTAACAGAAACCTTATGACACATATTACAAAGCTACTTCAAAACTACCCATAATGTTGTATGAACAGCTTAGTAGGTAGCACATATGCGTTTGTTGCAGGAAAAATTAAAAAGCAGTGGATTCAAATTGTAACTAAATAAATGAATGAATAGAAGAATCATAAAGTAATGTAGGTAGTAACAGAGTCTGGACTATATTTGCAGTACTGTTTCTGTTAGATAGTGTTTTGAATTATCAGGTTACATAGCCAATATGGTTCTTGAAGGATAATTTATGATTTATAAATATCCCTTTAAGTTTGGCATTGGCAACTTGTTCAGTTGGTGTTATATTTTGTAAATTAATTGATATTTCACCTAAGTGAAATATGAATGTCTTAGATTTATTTGCATTTAATAAAACATTGATTATTTAAGCCAGTGTTCTAGGCTTTGAAGTTTTAGTTGTGTGAAATGTTGCAAATGACCAAAGGAGCTCCTACCTTTGTGGAATCCCTCTCTGCTCCTGAAACAGCTTGCCTGCTCCGATTTTAATGGCAACCCTCTTCCTGGACACAGCACGTCATTTCTGCTGGCGCGCCCATCTAGAATTCAAATTTTACGCGTGAATGCGGAAGATAAAGACGTAAACCATCTGCACGTATGGAAAAGACAAAAACAGGTCGCAAGCACTTCCATTTGTACGACCGGATGCAAAGGGAGTCCTTAATTTTTTTTTTTTTTTTAATTAGAAGTAAATTAATCTCCTGGCCAGCCGATTCCAGGGGGGGGGGTGCAAGTGCACCCTCTTGCACCTGCCTGTGGGCGCCCTTGAAGACCAACTATTCTACATTAAATAGGCACTCCTGCACCCTTGTGGCAGCAGTTGTGCAGCTCAGGACTCATCTGAGTTGGGGATTGTTGGAATAAGGCTCAGTTTTGGGCTCTGTCATTGGCTAGTCTGTGTTTAAACTGCTTACCTTTGCTTGTATTTAAGCACTGCATTTGCACGTTGCTGTGCACTGCACAACGGGGTTTAGCACTGCCATGTATAGATATATGCAAATGCTTAGAAACAACAATTTTCCCTTCATAACTGCTAGAGAACCCTCCTTAGCTCCACTGCCTCATTGTGTGCAACGCAGCTGTGCATTGCTGCCCAGCAAGCAATGGAGCTGCATGTTCTGAGGTGTTGACACAGTCTTCCACCCTTAGAATTCCACAGAATAGCTGCCCTTGTTAGTTTCACAAGCAAATCCTGGTCCATCTAGCCCATCCTCACTAGTCACTACAATATATACCCACCATAATGGATGGACAGTTTCCCACCATTTCTTCAGCCAACCTGATTGACATGGCATCCTGAGGCAATGTAGCAATGTATACTGAGAATCACTTGCTCCTAAAGCAAACAAATATAGTATGTGAGAGATGTAACTATACCATGAAATTAGAATCAGTCCTCTCACATAACAACAAACAAGACATACAACAGGTTGTCAGCACATACTCCTTCCCTCTTGCACAAGATAAGGTCATGACACATAAACCCACGTATGTGGAGGTACTCACAAACAGCCTATCAAAAGACCAGAGACCTCCCGAGTACAAACAACATGTGCATAAATGAACAGAATCCACCATCACACATAACAACACACATATGAGTGCGTCAACAGTTAAGCCCTTAAGGCAAAACATCTCAAAACCAAATGTTCTGGTTATAGGCAACTCAGTAGTGAGACACACAGATGTCCCCCTCATCAGGTTGAACAAGGAGAAGGTCACAGTCAGCTGCCTGTCAGGTGCCAGGATCTGTCAAATCACTCACGCACTCAAGTTGCTCAGCAACAATTATCATTATGACTCTGTCATAGTACATGTTGGCGTGATTGACTTGAGATTTACCTCTCTGGACTGTATGAAGACAGACAAGACCGAACTCTCAGATTATGTGTCCCAGGCAGGTATGCCCCCAGCCCTAAGCAGCATTCTACCCTCACCGAGGATGCTGCCACAATACAGACAAAAAAATGATTGATTTCAATAATTGGCTTATCTTCAGGTGTCATTCCAGGGGGTCCAGTATCTGTCTGCCTGGGAGGACATGGTAGACAGTCCATGCTGCTTTGCCAGAGATGTCCTTCACCTGTCTCCTCAATGCTTTCAGTACTGGCAAAGACTCTTGCCTCCCTCATAGTGCATTTTTTAGGCAATGTCCATGTCTAAACAACAAAACGTCTGACATAAAGAAATCCACTAAAGACAAACTCAAGGTCATGCTGCTTAATGCTTGGAACTAAAGCAGTAAACTGCGCTCCTAGAAGCACTCCTTACCTTGGAAGATGCAGACATTTGTACAGTCATAGAGACTTGGTTCAAGGCTGCTGAGAGCAACCCGGCCATACAAGGCTACAAGGCCTTTCACACATTCAGATCCCAAAACAAGAGTGAAAGAACCAAAGGTGGAGGTGTATCCATCTTCATGAAATCTAAATACACCTTGAGATTGGTTATACAGTATGACTCTTTTCAGCTACTCCAGGCCCAATAAGCTATAGGAAACATGCCCTTCCACATCATCGCTAGCTACAGGTCCCTGACCATGAACCAGCAGAAGCACACAACTTACCTGGACTTGCTAGAGTCACTCAACATATAGCCAAACACCTTGGTCATGGGAGATTTCAACTATCATTCCAATGATTGTGTGACTTGCACAAGCACAAACAAGATCACTATGAGGTTCCTGGATTTTGTTAATTCAAATGTCCTGGAACAGTTGGTCTGCACCCCCACATAGGGCTTAAATGTCCTGTACCTAGTGCTCACCAAAGTGGGGGTGGGGGTCAGTGCACTACCCCCTGTGTTTAGCCCTCCCTGGTAAGATCAGACCATAAATCTGTCTCATCTGATGTAAAGATCAAACCTGACACCCCAATAGTAGTAAATAAACTGAAAAATTACTCCTAAGCAAACTATTGTCTACTCAGCGATGGTATAAAAAGTTTCAAAGCCTCTGGCAACATAGACAACAATGTCTGCTATGCAGAGGAATACACACTTGCCCTATATGGCCACTTAAACAAATGCATTGACTTGACTATACCTAACATGAAGAAAACCAGGTCTTCCCAAACAAACAAGCCACCCTGGTGGACTGTAAGTATAAATAATTATACAACAAAAGAAAGAAACTGACATCTAAGAACAGGAGAAACTAACTCAACAGAGGAAGAATATCCTCCACAGCCTGAAAAACAAATCACATATCTTGCTGAGTCCTCTAAGGCTAGCTAGGAGTCTAAATTACCATCCATAGCTAAAGACAATCATAAGGCATTTTTTAACTACATCCAAAACCTAACAGGGAATGCCCAGCTGTGTGCCAAACTTGTAGTGGATGGTACCACTCACACTGAACCTGAGGAAACTGCCAACCTACTAGCCTACAGATCTGGCAATAACTTCACCCCCCACCCCATCCCCACAACATACCCAAAAGCATTTTCGACACCTGTCCTTTTTTGAGTATCTCCAAAGAGCAGGTCATAAAAGTACTCTCCAAGCCAAAAACACCACCTCTATGGGACCAGATAACATTCCAGATTGCTTACTAAACCATCTAAAACAAGATCTAGTACAACCACTTGGCATTCTCTTTAACCATAGACTGAGAACTAACTTTGTCCCGGCAGAGTGGAAAACAGCAACAGTAATCCCCTTGCCCAAAGGGGGTCCATCAACTGACCCTGAGAACTATCCTAACCAGCCTTATCTGCAAGGCCATGGTGAGACTCATCCACAAGTATGGACCTTATCCACAAGGGCATAGGTGACCTTCAAACTCTTGACCTGACCCATTTTTGCTTAGTCAAGGGTAGATCTTGCTTATTAAACCTGGTGGACTTCTTTGAGAATGTCACCAAAGCCCTGGAAGAGGGCAAAACAGTACATGCTGCCTACCTAGATTTAGCAAAGGCTTTTGACACACTCCCCCATTCAGGTATCATAGAGAAACATTCCCAGCTGGGGAATAACCCATACATTACTAGATGGGTAGCCAACTGGCTCACCAACAGAATGCACACTGTCAAAGTTGGGGAGTCCACCTCCACTAGTAGCCCAGTTACCAGTGGGGTACCACAAGGATCTGTGCTGGGCCCTCTACTGTTTGGAATCTATTTCTCTGAAGTTCAGGTGAAGGTACATGGCCTGTGGCTTACCAGATTTGCAGATGGCTGTAAAGTGGGCACAATCATAGAGTTCCCCAGTGATATTAACATATTACAGAAAGGGCTGATACAGACAAATGATTAGTGCCACACTCACGGACTAAAACTTAACACAAAAAATGTCTCATTATCCTCTTGGGCAAATAAGTAGCCCCTGCTAATTATGATATAGATAGCAACCTTCTAAGCTCAAACTCAGTGGTGCAAGACTTGGGAACACAGGTTGATAGCAATCTAAACTTCTGTCACCATGTGTCCATAGTGGTAAGAAAAGCATTCTATTTTGCACATCTTATAAATAAGAACATTACATCCAAGATCAGGGAGGTTATAGCTCCACTGCACTCGATCCTTATCAGACCACTAATTGAGTACAAGGCTCTCTTCTGTATGTATCTCACCAGACACCTGCAGCAAATGGAGAGACCACAGAGGTTTCTTACCAAGAGAATCCAAGGCCTCTAAAACATGCCATACATGGAAAGAATGAAAGCCCTGTCACTGTACTCTGTATCATACAGGCTGCTGGGAGGTGACATGTGCCTGGCCTACAGAGCAGTCTCGGACCCTGCCCTAATGAAATTGCTTCACATCTGCAAATCAAATGGGACAATAATAACTTGCTCCAGGGATATCAACCTAGCCTGTGACATTGACAGAACATGCTGGAGAGACAAATATATCTCCCAGCAATTACCTCCCTTTAAATACGCTGCCAGTCCATGTGAAGCAGAGCTTCTGAATGACACTATTTAAGCTCAATTTTGACAACTGTTTGGGTGACCATAAATTCATCCTGAGGGTGGCATCTGTGTCCCTCATGGATAGGGGCAGTCAGTGCTGATCACAAAATTGCTCTGCTAACAATGATCATCTAAATATGGTAAGTAAGGGTAGACAGGTTATTACATGGCTAGGCTTGTAAAGCCCCTAGGGCCATTAGTCTAGTAACGTCTTATGAACCTATGAACCTAAAACTTTGGCAGCATATCAAACAGATAAAGATAGAAAGAACGAGAAATTAAAAAGTGCTCTGGCAAAACTTAGTGTAACCTAAGGACTTTAATTTAAAGTTCATTTTTTGCATCCCTGCTTTTGTTCCACTCACTTTAAGGGGTGGGGATTTAAGCAACACCCTAGAAATTAAAGAATTAAAATGGCAATTCAACCTGAATGACAGTGTTCTTCTGGGGTTAAACGAAACTGTGAATACCAAATGTTATTTAAAATCTCTTTCAGCAAGGAGATGTTTGCTATGTTATTATAAAATCTTTATTATAAAAGTTTTTTTTAATATAAGGTGTTTCTAAAAGCTTTTTAACAGTTTTATAAGCAACCATCAATTTTTTGATGGTTGGTTCTCCCTTGATTTAGGACATATGACTGTTACATTTATGATATTTAAACGATTATAGAAAATGTCTTCTGTGTTTTCTGATGAAGTTCTGTGAACAATAATAAAATGAAAGCACTAAAAATATTAAATATTTACGTCTTATGAACACAGCTGGTATTCTTGTTCTTGTTTCATTTTTATAATTACACCTGTGGTTGTGGTTGCAGCATTTTTTATATTTGGTATAGGATGAAATATTATTTTTAGCTAACCTGAAATGGGAAGATTATTATGTAACCTACACTGTGATTGGAAAATGGGCTCATAAGACTTAAATATTTAACAGTTTTAGTGCTTTAATTCTATTCCTGTTAACAGAACTTCAAAACACAGAAGGCATTTTCAATAGTGGTTTAAATATAGATGTAACAGTCACAGATCAAGTGGCATTTCATTTAATTTGCCACACCATTTCCTTGTATTCAAGAGCTGTTTCTGGGTCACCCTCTCTTTTATTGTATATCACCTTGCCCAAAATGAAAAAGATAAACCTCTTGAATTCAGGGCACAAAATGGAGTGCCTAGATGTTAGTGGAGTTTTCTTTTTTATCTGGTATACATGTTCCTTAATTTAGTTTCTCAGTTGTCCAGTAGTCTTACCCACATAAAACTCTGGGTGCGATAAGCATGTCGCCAAGTATACCACTCCAAAGGTGTCACGGTTACCATGACTGGGACACCCTGGAATTTTTTCAAAATTTCCAACTGTCACATGCAGGTCGTTGTTAATAAACTTTAAACATTTACAACGTTCACATTTGTTCTTTGAGCCAACTACTCTCCTGGATCCTTTATAAACATCACCTTTTTCTAACAAGTTTTTAATGTTCCTTCCTCTACTAAAGACAGTTGTCGGAGAGTCACCCAGCAAAACTTTCAACTCCTGTGGAAAGGTTAGACTCCAGTTCTTTTTAACAATATTTAAATATTTAAATGAATTCACTGCATAAGGTAACAAAAAAGTGTCTCACTAGTTGGTATTTTGTAACAACTATGTTTTGCTTGCCTCAATACTGTCCTGTTACACCTAAGTAAAGGTGCAAACCTATCCTCTCTGTGTTCCAAAACTTCTAATTTAATTTTTGTGGGTGTGCTCAGAAAAGTTTTATTTCTGTATAGCATGCCTATTTTTTAATGGGTTTTCTTGATATTGCTTTGGATGTGGATGCCAAATTTAAGACTATCATCTGTTATCACTCCTAATAGTTTGGTATAGTGGACTAATTCAATTTCAGTGCCATTTCCTGAAAAGATTTTGAAAGATGCTTTGTTAGGAGTGTGAGTTTTTGGGGTGAAGAGTAAATGAGTGCCACGCATTTTCATTTTCTGGCACTGTTCATTCCAAAGAGGAACTAACATCAGAGAAATCTAAAATAAATCAATCCTTGACACACCTCTGTGGTGTAGAAATATAAAACAGTGAATATAACCCAGGTTACTTGAGCTCATTTAGTTGTTTGGGTGCTGGAAGGACTGGGTATAGGAGAGTAGAAATGAACAGGAAATGTTGGCTCACCAACAGCTTGAGACTAGTCTTGGGGAGACCTGCCCACCATAAGCCACAAGAAGGAAGGATGCCCAAGAATTACATACAAACATAACCATGATCTCCTTATCAGTATTTCTAAAGAATGTGCCAGAAAGGTAAACATACAGCATTTCAACTATATAATTATTTATTTAGTTTATTGTGTTGTTTCTTGTTAACAGGATCCATCTAGTTAGATACAATAATCAAGAAAACTGACATAGACCTAGACACCATAAGAGCAATGACTAAAAAGCTGCTTGAATGTTTGTAAAGAACTTCAGTGTGATTTCTTCTCCCTTTTAGAAATGGATTAAAACAAAGCCTACTATGTAACGCATCCCAAACCATACCATGTTTTTGGTACCAAACAGAAGCTCCACAAAACTCATTCTCAGCTGCCAATATTTAATCATAACAACTCTGCCTTAATAAATACTAGCATTTTCAAATACCTGGGTCTATAGCTAGGACAATCTTTCAGCGTCACTTTCCGTCTTGACAAAAACATGGAAAATTAACTCTTTGCTCTTTTGGGCCAAACCATCCAGATTAGCCACAATCCCTGCACATAGCAGTAGACTAACCCCCCTGCCCCCCACACACTCCAGCAATATTAATAAATTCAAGTTGTTTAAGGTTGAAATCAGTTAGAGGGTCAGTTCTGTCCTCCTCTCTCAGCTGGAGTATGACCTGCTTCAAGGACAAATACCACACATACAATCAATCACCAATAAAATATGCAGGCTTGTCACTCTTTCCCCAAAGCATGAACATCATTGTAAAATGATAGAAAAGGCAAAATGGCTCCCAGTCAAGTAATGAACTGACTTCCTATTACAATACCAACTATTTAAACATATTCTGTAACACACTGGTGACAGGGAATGAATATATCTGTCTATCAGAAAACCCTCAGTCTACAGAAAAAGGCATCACCTTTCCAATGGAAAAGGTAGAAAAAAGAGGCAAGGGACATGTGAAAAGGAAGAAATCAAAACTGAATGTGGAAGGATTGAAGAACATTACTGTAAGAAAAAAGAAGAGAAAGACAGATGTTGACTACATGGCTCAAGCTGTGGATTTACAATGCCAGCTGGATGAGAATTTGATACGCAATGAAAACAGTGAAATTACTAAGACTAATGGTGATGAAGATCTATCCTTTGTAACAATTGACAGAGCAGATATTACTGTATTAGAAGCTGAAGATTCTTGAGAGATGGTCAGCAAAGATATTCTTGTAATTGGAGATTCAGTTATTAGAGGAACTGATACTTATATTTGTAGAGATGATAATGAACATCGAGTAGTGTTATGCTTGCCAGGAGCAAAAATAGAGGACATGAAACAAGCCTTGGAACACCTTAATGTAAGGAAGTATGGATCTGTATTTATTCATGTTGGTACAAATGATGCCACCAACAAAGTTTCTCTGACTGTTAGTCGGGAACTGACAGCCCTCCTATATAGTATAGCTTGTACTGGCGTTAGGACATATTTTTCACAAATCACCTACAGAAAGGATAGTCAGGTTACTGTGAATGAAAAGATTTTTTGGATAAACATCTACATGGAAAAAATGTCCTGTTTTAAAAAATGGAAATGTGTAGAGCATCCAAGCCTTCTTTTGGGCACACGTGTTCAGACAGGATGGCATGCATTTGTTTAGATCAGGGAAGAGAATTTTTGCAGCAGATATTTTGCAATATTTGACAAACGCTAGCCAGGATTTTTGCCAGGTCAAAAATGTAACAGTTCACATATAGCAACATTGATGTATCTCTGATGGTTGTTAAAGCTAGAAGCGTTAATAATAATGTTTTTTTTTTTTTTATTAGAAAAGTTGCTACATTCCCACAAGATTGATGTTGTTAAAATTTGTGAAACATGGTTAAAGAACAATGACTGGAAACCAATTCTGTCAGGGTATAAATGTTTTTACTGTAACAGACATTCTAACAAAAAATCAGGTGGAGGTGTTATGATAGGGATTAAATATAGCTATGAGACTTGTGTTATTACATGTTCAGTGATAACACCAATACTATGGACTGTGTAACTGTGACAATAAAGACAACCCTGGAACATATAACAGTGTACAAAGTCCAGTGCAGATGACCTAGAGGAATTCATACATTTCTTACATGAAACACAGGAGGGAAGAATAATATTAGCTAGGGACTTAAATTTACTAGGAACAGACTGGAATAATATTGATTCAACAATATTAGTAAAGAAATTATTCACTGAGTATATTCAGGAACAACAAATGCTTCAGATTGTAAAAAAAACCTACCAGAGGATGGAATATACCAGATATCGTTTGTGTTCCCAAAGAAATTACTGTAACTTCAAGTCAAGTTTTACCACCATTGATGTGCAGTGATCATGGGGTCATAAAGGTTAATTTGTTGCTAGATAATTCCTCCAAACTGAAATCTAAGCCAATGCACAGAAGGTTAATTAGAGATTACAGGGAAGCAAAACAGTTACTTTATAAAACTAACTGGAGTGAGGTGTTCAGTGGAAAAACTGCAGATGGAATGTGGAAGGTTTTGAACGAGAAACTGAGTGCAAAAAGTAAAAAAAAAATGTTTAACATCAGGATCTAGGCATGCAACATCAGGGGGGTATATTTCCATAAGAACAAGATACCTGATTAAGGTGAAAGACAAAAAATATAAGAAATGGAAGTGAGGTCGAACTACAATTTTGAAAACTGAAATAAACAAACTGGACAAACAGATTAAGCATAGTGTTAGACAAGATCAAGAAAACTTTGAAGAAAATTTATATAAAGATATTGAGCATAATAGGAAACCTTTTTATAGATACATAAGTTGTGGAAGGAGTAAAGATACACAAACTGATAAACTGTGTGCAGATTCTAAAATTTATTCTCAGACACAACAGATTATAGATATATTTACAAAATCTTATGCAAAACAGTTTGGCTCCACAAAAGCGGTGGTAAGTTGTCCTAGTGACATCCAGGTAACCCCAGATACGATACTGGAATCAAATTAGATTATATTGAAAAGGAACTGTGCAAACTGGATCCAAACAAAGAGCAGGGAGGAGACGGAATAAGTAACAATGACCTGAGAACACTTAAGCAAGATCTTACACTGCCATTACATCTATTATTCACTAGGTCATATAAATATGGGGAGAGTCCTCAAGATTGGAGACATGCACTTATTAAACTTGTTTTTAAGGGAAAGGGGAGTAGGACAAACCCAGAATCATATAGACCCTTAAGTCTACTTTCATGTTGTGGAAAAATAATCGAGAAGATAATATTGGATAAGTTATAGTCAGAACTGGATTGGTTGGGACTTGAAACCATATATCAGCATGCATATGTTGAAAATAGATCTATTACTACCTGTAACATGATGTCCTATAACAATATAATAACAGCTATGAATGAAAAATTGTGCTGTAATGTGATTTATATAGATATAACTTTAGCATTTGACAGGGTCATGCACAACACACTAATCAATAAATTAGTACAACTAGGTATTGTACTGTTGATAAGATGGATAGCTGCATGGCTTACAAATAGGACATGGCAAGTATCACACACAAACTGAACAGGTGTAATCCTTGGCTACAGTCAAGGTGTCCCACAGGGCTCTGTACTAGGCCCTTACTTGTTTAGATTGTATCTTTCAGATCTTACTTTTTCATCTGAGGTGTTCTACAGTCTATATGCTGACGACCTGAAATTGGGTAAACTGATTACAAGTGTTACAGATAGGGCATGTCTGCAAAATAATTTGACTAAATTGACCATTTGGGCACAGGAGAATAATATGTTGATAAATACATAAAAAAACTAAGCATATGAGATTTGGGAGACATAAACTGAAAGGTGAATATTTAATACAGCACACAGTGATTGAAACTGAAGACTTATTTAAGGACCTGGGTATATGGGTAGCTTCAGCTATGAGTTTTTCTAATCATATCAACCAATTGGCTAATGATAGTTATTGACCTATAGGTTGTATAAAAAGATTTATAAAGTCTAGAAAATCAAACATAATGAAGTCATTGTTTGTTAGTTACATTAGACCCAAACTTGAGTATGGAATAACAATATGGAAACCCTATAGGAAAACAAGCATGAATAAACTGGAAAGCATACAGTGGAAATATACTAAGGGCATCCATGGATGTGAAAATCTAAGTTATTATGAAAGACTAAAATACCTGAATTTGTGCAGTGTCTCTTACAGATATTTAAGAGGAGATCCTATTCAGGTATATAGGGTATTTAGAGACTACCTCTGAGAATGTTTCGGGTTATCAAAAAGCACTAGAGAATCATCAGATAACCTGTGTAGAAGATTCTATAGGAATGAGAAGTGCACTAATTGGTTCTCTGACAGAGTAGCTGATGCTTGGAACAGACTACCTAATTACATTAAAGCAAGCACTAGTTTAGATATTTTTAAGAACAGCCTGGACATTTATTATGGGAACAAGTGTTTTGGCATATTGGCAAGCTAGAAGGGCTTGAAACATTTGTATGTATGTAACTCCCTTCTACAACCTCAGGAAACCCAACCATTAATTTCCCTTACTACTAACACCCAAAAGCAAGCTTCACTGAATATATCACTGCTTTCCTGTTTTTGGCCCCAAACTCTGGGAATCTATTCTCTGTTATTTTAAATAAATTGTCATCATACCCTGGGTGCCAGACACAACTAAAAACTAATTTTCAGAAACACGCCAAATGCCAATATTATACCCCTGGTCACATTACCTAAGCACACCATATTTTGCCACTGTAAAATAATTTCCTTACTCAGTGTAAAAGTCTGACTGTAGATCACACTTACCTTAAGATCTGAATCTACTGTATATATTATATAACTTATCCATAATGCATAACCATATTTCACCTTCAATCAGTTGTATTATGTAAAGAATTTATCATACTGGCTGCTTACCTATACCTACCTTAGTGTTGCATTACTTTAACCTTGTTGTACACACTGTATTGCATTCATATTCTGTCACCATTGCATAAATTAATTTTAATCCTGTGCTTTTCTCTGGTATGAGACTGAAACTGGTCATTTGTGATCAGTGCTGTATCATAGTTAATACATTCAAATAAGCAAATAAATAAACCAGTCCTCTGTTCTAACTGCTCAAATGGCATGGTTTTGTGGATTTTAATTTGTCAGGGATTTTACTTTCCTTTGCATTCAGCAATCTTAGAATCACCATAAAAGTTCAAAGGTACTTGAGGTGAAGTTCCCTACAGAAAGGTGTTGGAAGGGCTTTGTGATCGAGAAGGAAAAGACATTTTGTCTTGTTTTTAGGCCTTGCTAATGCTTGATTGTCAAGCATACAGATGCTACTGAACTGGGAATCAGCAAAGCATGTTACAATGCGTATAGGCTGACCTTAAGAGAGATGGAACCCAGCACAAAGTATTTAGGGGTGCCTTCTGTGACACCTCCCCATTTTCTAGAGACCCTGCCACCCACTACTCAGTGCAGTCCCCTTTTTTCAAGGATTCTTCTCTCAGTACTCCTATTATTCATGGCTTTTCTCAGAGTCACATTAACTCTAGTCACTCTCTGGTTTACTATTCCTCATCGCCACCTCCTCCCTCAGAGTCTGATGTACAGTGCCATATTTGAACATATTGTTGTATGGTAAGCCCAGCTATGCAATTTGTAGTGACAATGTGGTATGTTTCTAATCAAATTATAGGACATAGTACGTCAGGCTGTCACAGAAAGCCTTATTAACAGGAAAAAATAGCCCTGATCCTTCACTAGGTATCAGAAAATTTCTGTGAGGTTGCTCATCCCCCACTCAACCCAAACTGAAACACATTCTTGAAAAAAATCAAGATTTGTCTTAATAGGGACTCATCTCCATGGCATACAGGGATAAAGTCCTGAATATGGTGCAGCTATGTCAGTAGGTTAACAGGTAGTGCACTCACCTTTGCTAGTGGAAAATCAGAAGGTTGTGGTTTATTTTCTCACTCAAGGCACTTGGACTTATTTTTCAGTACTGATACTGTAGTGCAGTGTAAGGGGGGGATGCACTTTTGAGTGTGCATCCTTTGGATGAGACATTAAACGAAGGCCCCATCTGTCTGAGATGGTGGTAGTTCAGGTGGATGGAAAATATCACATGGCTCTTACAAACAAGAGAGAGAGAGAGAGGGAGGGAGAAGGGAAAGTTCACTAGTGCCCTGGCCAAATTTTCCATTAGTAAGTATGAGTACCACCACAGGTCTCCAGTGAAAAGAAGACACTGGTTTGACGGGTCTATCCTAATCAACAAAGAGTAAGTAAATAAATAAATAAAGGTGACCCAAATGTGATAAGTGTCTTGCAGCTGGCTAGAGGGAATGAGAATGAGTGGCTGTTGCTGGCCCACCCATCTTTGCAGGAGGGAGAGGTGGTTTTGGCTTGTCACATGCATGACTCATAATGGGAACACGAGCTGTCATGCCCAGAAGAGTCTCAGCCCACATTGTCCAAGTCCATTCTCAGTGTAAGCTACGGAAACTCACTGTGTATAGGCATACTCCCCCTTGAAAGATAGCAATAACCGAGAGCTCAGAACAGCTGCTGAGGGGGAAAACTTGCTCCCAGGGAGTGGGGGAGAGGTAGCCCTGCAGGACCAGTAAGCTTGCTGGGTCCTTACTAACTGTGCTGCTTGCATGGAACAGAGAGACAATTGGAGTTCCCAGCCAGGAATGAATGAGCCAATGGGCTCTTCCCTGTCCCCTTGGACTGAATAAGCCGATTGGGTACATGTAAAAGAGCCATCAGGCAAGGTCTGTGATGAGCAAAAAAAAAAAAAAGATTAATTTTAATACATTATTTTTGTATTATTGATTTGCAGCTAATTATACATTCATTTACTATCTTTCTGTATTAAATGTGATCTCACATAACACTGAATAGATTAACTTTTACTACACTCCATTATTAAACCTGTTTGGGCCTCCCTGGCACAGACTTTCCAAGGAAAGCTGGCTTCACAATTGAAAATTTTGTTTAGGCTATTGTTAACTTTCATTTATCCTAGAAACATTCTAAAGAAATGCATTTAAATTACAAACTTAGAATACAGAAAAGTACATACATGGTGCACTGACTGACCTTGTCATGCCTTATTTCTCAAAGGTCACAATACTTTGCAGCTCATTTGTGAATGAATGACATCTCTTTAGGTGAAGTGTTTGTAGTCAGTGTCGCTTGACTGCAATGGAAAAATAACAGATTGCAGAGCAAATCATTCAGAAGTCATAAGAGAAGCATCGGCGATGCACGTAATACATACCTCTGTAATCCAGTTGTTTTGTATATTGTATATGAAAACTGGATTGGGAAAAACAATGGAATGGATAAAATGCTGGTTTGTTAATAAAGTTAATAATTTAATAGCAAGGTGATTTTCATTTTTTCATGATATGCATAAAGGAAAAACCTAAAAAGATGAAATCAGTTTACATGAGTTAGAGAACATAAATCTCAGCCAATATAATACTCAGATTTTTTTTAATTTAAATTGATGCAGCTGTTTTCTGGCAGTGCACATGGTGTTAGACTTGACTATTATATTTATTCACGTTAGACTGCAGAGTGACATTTTGTTGTACATATTGTTTTACAGCAAAGTACATTTTAGGTAATGCTTACTTCCACAACATTTTACTAGTATATGCAGGATACACTTATAGTTTCACATTTAACAGTTTTACTACAAATCACTGTAATTTTCATCAGCTTGGCTCTGAAGTGGCCATGCCTAGATCTTATGACCAGTTACACATATTTTGGAGAGTATGATGATTAAAGTATGATGCACAATGTGAAAAACTGGTGGTTGTTCAGGCAGACGTTATGACTAAGGATTATTACACATGCATGACATGGGTGCTGAACAGTAATAATAAGCTACTGAGGTCTTTTATGCAGTCCTTCATTTTACATGCCAAAATTGGTTTTAGCAATATAGCAGGACACATTGTAACACAGGTAGTTTAGCAAGCAGAAGACAATGATGTACACACCACAGGCAAGATGGAAGTGGCTAGCTACCTAGCCAAGTTTTGTTTATTCACACCAAGTTATATAGTTATCAAGTTTAACTCTGAGTTATCGCCCTACAGTACAACATTTTATACCATTCTACTTACCCAGGCACATCTGTGGCTCCTTGCATTGTGCTTCCTCACATGCTCGCTTCTTTGCCAGTTTTTCCTGCCCTGGTTCACTCTGCCTGACTACTTGAATTTTCTTGCACAGAAGAGCATTGTGTGAAGTGCCGGACTTGTTAGTCTTCACTGAATATAGCTGTTTTCTTATCTTTTTATGCAGCTTAACTTGGCAGTGATTTTAAATTATTTAATGAAGTGCTTACATTGGTTTGTTTCAATCATCCATCAGGAATTATTTACACTTCAATTTTATATTTTTCTGTCTAATTTAACTTGGCATCTCTGTTTTTGGGAGTGATTACTTCCTCGTGAGTCTGTTTGCTGCTACAGTTTATTACCTGCAGTGTTACGATCTGCGCTGGATATGTAACACTAGATGTTTGTCATTTTAAACTCGTTACATCTACTACCTATCCACTTCAGGGCAGGGGTTTGATCCCTCACCGTTGTCCATTCTGCTTCTTTTCTAGAAGCCTGTACATATTGAACATATGCATCTGTTGAACTGTGGCCATCCTGCTAGACTTTTCTCCATAATGTATTAATATTGTTTTATGCTTGGATACAGCAAGATTGTAAATACTTCAGAATTGTGTTTAATCTTCTGCTTTTTGAGATAGTTTATTGAGCCTGTGCCTCAGTTTTGGATCCACTGACTTCTAAGTTCATCTGCTTTGCTTTGGGTCATCTCAGGGACTGAAACTAAGTTCATATGGAGTATCAGCATTTGAATCCCACAACTCTGGCCGGCACAATTTCTCTAGTTCCAATAGCAATTTTTAGCTGGATACTGACCCCTTCAGTGCATATTTTTGCAGTTTTATCTGGGAGGTGAAGAAAAGTTTTTTTGTTCAGTATTCTGTTAGTGTCAATCTGCTGGTGAGCTTCTATTTGTTTTAGGATGAATTGTTCTGCCGTAATAGTGTTATCTTATGGAAATGATATTCAGATAGATCGAAATTACTCTCTGCCCATTTTCTGTGAGCTATTTTGATTCTTCATAGAAGCTTGTTTTTACTTCGCTGACTAGAGCATCTTACAATATTTTAGAGACCTTTGTGTAGTATTCCACCTATTTTGCCCTCAGAGACTTTCATTAACTGTCTCTTTTTCTTGTGGAAGTTTTCCTCTTTTAAGTCAGCACAGGACAGGATACCAGAGATGGGCTGGAGAGGGGACCATATCCATTTAAATGCATTCGCTTTTGGTAATCAAGTGCTGCTCTGGGGCAAAATGGTGCATTAACTGCATTTTGTTTTATGTGCCCTACCCAAGGAACTTGTTTATGTTTTATGTGCCCTACCACCCTACCAAGGAACTTATTTATGTTTTGTGTGTCCTACAAAGGAACTTGTTTATGCCAGAAAAATACTTGGGAACTGGTATTACTGTTTCCATTAAGAAAGCTTTATTCTAGTGTCAGGCCCATCCACAGCAAGTCCAGAATTATTTTTGACCTTCGGCATCATCCTACCCTGACTTTCATTACAGAGATCTCATTGGATAAGCATTTCAGTTCTCACTTGTTACCTGGAGTGCCCCCTCATCAGTTCTCTCTAATGCAGCAACTTAGGCTGGACAAGATCATCTCAGAGATGGAGTAGGGATTTGTTATTGCTCTTCTCTGCAACTGACTAAACTATAATCTGTGCTAACAGCCCTAAAGTTCTTCTGTATTATGAGGGGTTTGTATTTTTCAAATGATTACCTCTGTTTCCCATTGTTTTGAACATACTTCTAACTTGGTGAACCAGCTGTTTCTTTACCTGTGACATGCTGGTGGAAACTTTTTCACAATCAGACCACAATCTTGTTTTATTCATAGTACTTCTAACCCATTCACAGCTCCCATTCTTTAACAGATTAAATACCAGTATTTGCGGTGTATATCTGTTGACTGGTTTGTTTCTGCCATCCACTAGTTTTATGATTTTGCTCACTGTATGTGAATCAGAGTAGTTCTATGTGGTCTCTAAACCAGCCATAAGAACCTCACTAGATTTACTTGCTTCACCTCTTGTACACCCTATTTACCTCACCCCAAGTAATCCTTGGTTTGACCTTTGACCCCATTGATTAAGGAGACTGATGAGGAGGCTAGTGCATAATTGTCAATGTACTGGACTCTTTGATGCAAAGCTTAGATGTGATGAGTAATATGCTGTCTTCCTTACTGCCTAGAGAGATAGCTACCACATTGAACCAATAAGCCACACCCTTTCAGGTGTTCAATATAGTGAGCAATCCAGCTGCCTGTCATAGTGCTCTTTCCTGGTCAGAATGTGAATTGGTTTTCTGGGTCTTTGCAGCTAAATTGGAATCATTACGTCAGGTTTGGCCCCATGACAAGCTCAGTAGGAGTTTGCAGTGCATGCATGCCAATATGAAGGCCTCTCCAAACACCATTATATTGGGCGACTTCAACTACCCAAACATAGACTGGGAGCATTACTCTAGCTCCAACACCCTAGCCCAAAGGTTCCTAGAATTTATAAACTCAAATGCTATGGAACAACTTGTTACCACTCCCACAAGAGGGGAAAACATACTGGACCTGATCATCACCAACATGGGAGCTCTATGCTCCAGACCAGAAGTGTATCCCTCACTGGTAAGATCAGACCATAAACTAATCTCACTGGATATTCACATCCCGATCCCACCCACTGCCCAGAAAACCACAGTGAAAAACTTCTCTAAAACAAATTTCACACTCCTTAAACCGAGGTGGAATCCCTCAAAGCCCCCGGGCCTGTGGAAAATACGGCTCAGACCGCAGAATCCTTTATAAACGCATTCTATGAACACCTTCAGGAATGCATGGATCATGCAATCCCAAATAAAACCAAGACCCAATCCTCCAAAGGCAGGCGTCCTGTCTGGTGGACACCAGGCATAAACAAACTATACAATAGAAGGAGGAAGCTACTACATGATAGAGCAAAATCCCAAAAAGGGAAGGCATCTCTGATCAGTATTAGCAAAAAACTACGGGCACTCATAAAATCGTCTAAGGCCAGCTTCGAGAGAAAAATTGCACAGGACACTAAGGATAATCACAAGGCTTTCTTTAGTTATGTTAGGAACCTGGGTGGGAATTCCCAGATATGCTCAGAATTAGTCCAAAATGACAAACAAATACACCAAACCCACAGACATTGCCAACATCCTAGCTGACAGGTTCAGCGCAAACTCCCCCCCCTCCCCACCAAAAGGGCAAATATCTATCCCAGAAGAGTGCTGCCCCCCTGACATCTCAGATGCTCAGGTAAGAGCCGCCCTCTCCAAAGCAAAAAACACAGCATCAATGGGACCAGACAGTGTCCTGGGCTGCGTCCTACATGGACTCCAAGAAGAGCTAAACCCAAACATAAAACTACTGTCCAATCTCAGCCTTACTACAGGATATGTACCCAAAGAGTGGCGAGGTCCCTCTCCACAAAGGTGGTACCTCAACGGATCCTGGAAACTATCGCCCCATAAGCCTGACTAGCTTGGTCTGCAAAGCTATGGAAAGGATAATCATGGACCTCATAAATAAAGATATTGGGGACCTACAGACACTGGATCCTACCCAGTTCGGCTTTGTTAAGGGCAGATCCTGCCTCTTAAACCTGATTGATTTCTTTGAAACAGTCACCAAGGCCATTGACAAGGGGAAGGTGGTCCACACAGCCTACCTGGACCTCGCAAAAGCCTTCGATACAATACCCAACTCGGGCATTATAGATAAGCTGACCAGCTTAAATATAAACCCCTATGTCACTAGATGGGTTGCAAACTGGCTCAAAGACAGAACCCACATGGTTAGAATTGCTGGAGCCATGTCAGACTCTAAACCAGTTACAAGTGGCGTCCCACAAGGCTCAGTCCTGGGACCTCTCTTGTTCGGTATATATTTCTCGGAGGTACAGGCCAACACGGAAGGACTGTGGCTGACCAAGTTCGCAGATGACTGCAAACTAGGCGCCATAATCGACTCTCCAGCCGACACAAGCATCCTACAAAAGGGCCTCATAGAAACAGATAACTGGTGCCAGAGCCATGGCCTCAAGCTAAATGCCAAAAAGTGTATAGTCATCCCCTGTGGCAAAAACAAAGTGCCCACAAATTACCACATAGGTGGTAATCCATTAAGTACGGAAGAAGTAATTAGGGACCTGGGGACCCAAGTTGATAGCAATCTCTCATTTGAAAACCACGTGGCCAAAGTGGTTAGAAAAACATTTTATATAGCCCACCTAATCATGAAGGGATTCACATCTGGATCAGGAGAGGTCATCGTGCCTCTTTACTCATCCCTCATCAGGCCCATAATTGAGTACAATGCCCCTTTTGGGATGTACCTTACCAGACACCTGCAGCAACTGGAAAGACCCCAAAAGTACCTCACTAAGAGGATCAAAGGACTCAAACAGATGCCATATGCTGCCCGGTTAAAGAAACTCCAGCTCTACTCAATGGCATACCTCCTGCTCAGAGGCGATCTGTGCCTGACGTATAAAGCCATGTCCAACCCGGAATTAATGGACATGCTGTACCTCAGAAAATCCAAATCCCATCGAGCTACGCGCTCGAGAGACTTGAACCTCAGCATTGAAATAAATAGGACATGCTGGAGGGACAGATTCATAACCCAGAGGCTTCCTTCACTCTGGAATAAGATCCCAGTCCAGGTTAGGCAGAATCCCTCATTGACTCTCTTCAAGAGGAATCTTGATGAGTGGATGGGAGATCATAGGTTTACCCCGGGTATCACTTCTGTGTCACTGTTAGACAGAGGCACAGTATACTAACCTCGAAAAAGGGCATAGCAAAATTAATTTAAAATGGGTGGCGAAAGCCAAACACACTCTGGCTAGGCTTATAAATGCCCTAGGGCAGATAGCCTAGTATGAACCTATGAACCTATGAACCTATGCTGGGAGACTATTTCTTGAAACTGGTATGCATTTAAGCCTGCTGAGTACAATTAACTCTTTACTGTAGTTTCTGACTTGTGATCTATTGACTACAGCTTTAACCCATGCACTACAAGACTGCCATTTGTCTGTCTTGAAGTGTTCAGTCTTGTGATTTTATCAAACTGATTCTCCTTCTTTGAGAGTGGGGGTCTTTTCATCTGACTTAAGAAAAGCCTTTGTGACTCTTGTCTTGAAGAAGTTAGATTTAAATCCTGATGATTTTGATAAGTACCACTCTACTTTTAGGCATCCATTTAATAGTAAAGGTACTGAGAAGTTTTATTCTCTTTTACAACAGTTTGGAATGATCACTCCATTGTAGTTTGTTTTCTGCTCCAGATATAGTATAGAGTGGAGTTGGCCCTTGCAAGGGTTTTTAGTGACTTTCAAGTGGTGTGATAGCAGCAACATTATTCTGCTTTAGAGAATGGGTAACCTATACATCACCATCCTGATATGAGATTGAATGTTCTCCAGCAGGGTGTTAATACACAGGTGATGCCTGGTGAAAAACAAGTCTGTCGCTTTACGGCAGCATATTAAGCTGCTGTGAAGCTTGGATGCTGTTTATCAAGCATAAAATAATAACAAAAAGTCAGCTAAATTTAAAAAAAATGAAAAAAATCATGTGCTTGTCTGTATGTCAGCATTTTTGCATGTGTCTGATTGTGTGTAGTTGTGTGTCTGGGAGACAGACAGAGAGACTGAGTGAATGGGAGAGGGGAATGGAGACAGCCCTGACTGTAGCAGCCAGTTCTTCATTAGTGTCAAGAGAAGAACAAAACTCTTATGTCTGGCATAAGTGAATGACTTTAATCCTTAACATGTAAATGTGTGTGTGTGTGTGTGTGTGTGTGTGTGTGTGTGTGTGTGTGTGTGTGTGTGTGTGTGTGTGTGTGTGTGTAAAGGATTAAAGTAAATGAATATTGTAAGACTTAAAGTTCCATACTTGTTTTGATGCTGCTGATGTGTGTGTGTGTTCTTTTGGGGCGGCCACAGTGTTGCAGTGGTTAGCGTTGTTGCCTCACAGCAAGAGGTTCTCTGGTTCGATCCTCACCTGGGTGCCTTCTGTGCGAGTCTATATGTCTTCCCTGTAGTTGTGTGGGTTTCCTCTGGGTGCTCCGGTTTCCTCCCACATCCCAAAGACATGCTATAGGTGGATTGAACACTCTAAATTAGCCCTAGGTGTGAGTGTGTACCTTCCGTGGAAGGTTGGGTGCCAGGCTAGTAACACAACACCATAAAACTCTACTGCCAATCATGAGCAGACAGGTGATCTACTGTGCTGACCCCTAACTGGGAAAAGCCAAGAGAAGAAGTTTGTGTGTGTGTGTGTGTGTTTATGTGTGACAGATAGAGACAGAAAGTGAATGACAGGGAGAAAGAGAGAGACAATGATAGCCCTCCGACTGCAACAGGCAGTCCAGTAGCACTGGATGTTTTAAAATTTTACTGTGTAACATTACTGAATGACTTTAATCTTCATTGATTTTCCTGGAAATCATTAGTTAGAACATGGGTCTAACCAGGGACTGTCTTGCATAATATGATTTTTTCCCCTGACACATTTGAGGATGTGTTCAATGACCAAGTACTTAAGATTGCCCTGTGTGTGTGTGTGTGTGTGTGTGTGTGTGTGTGTGTGTGTGTGTGTGTGTGTGTGTGTGTGTGTGTGTGTGTGTGTGTGTGTGTGTGTGTGTGTGTGTGTGTGTGTATGCGCGTGCATGCGTGTGCTCACGTGTGAACATAAAATACTTAGATAACTTATATCTTGAATGTAAAATACTTCCATCAAAAACAATTACAGATACTACAGAAAATTTGAAACATCAGGCAGAGGAACTATCTTACATCAGAAATATAAAAATATATAGTAATAAAAAAAAACAAAAAACAAAAAAAAAAACAAACAAAATAAAATGCAAAACAATATAACAGCCCATTCTCTAAGTGTAATAATGCCTTCTGGGGTATATTATTGTGTAAATAGCACCCTTCCAGGGATGCTGAGGCCCTCTGTCTACTTATATAATAAAACACACTCTTGTTGGACATTATTGCTTGCTGAGTTCTCCTTGATATTGCTTCAGTATTTGACACTATGAACCATGAAGTCCTCTTAGACCATCTGGGGAATTAGTCTAGGTTTAATGGTACTGTCCTGAAATATTTGGCTCCTAACATTTGTGACATACTCAGTGGATTGTGTCTGGGATAACCTCCTCATCCTTTCCCTCTGTTGTGGCCAGCTTTCCAGAGAATTCCATTCTGGATCCTTTACTGTTCTCAGACAAAAGAGTTTAATGGGAGAATTTATTTCTTTAATTGTTTACTATTTGTAAACCAGGTAAATGGACTGGTCATCTGACCCTTTTCTGCCATGACCTGGGCTCAGAATATAATAGACAAAAGCATTTAAACTACAAGCAATGACAATCAAGGTCTGGATGAAGCAATAACAGAAACACTCAGTGATATACAGCAAATATTAAATTAAGTATATACGACAACTGAAGTGGTTAATATATACAAGCCTACTAGTAAAATATCTGCAATATATACAAGCTTTTGGTTAAAGGTAATATTCTAATGAAGTTTACATTAATAACTCTACAGAGAGAGAGAGGGAGTTCTGTCATTGTTAGCCATCGCCTCTAAAGCATTTGCACATGGCTTCTTTATAGAGATGGCTACATAGTATGTTGCTATCCACCCTTCCTTCTGTTTCCCTCAGGACGTGATGTTTATTATAGATACATCCAAGCTGAAACGAAAAGTAATTACCTGAAGGACGTACATCCAAGACATTGGTTATACTAATTTATACCACTGTAAGAGATTGTATCTATCCTCATTTAGAACCAACCATTTAAAACCATTGGTGGTGGCGATAAGAACTACAATGAAGTGTTCATTCCATACTGTTGTAAAACAGAAAAATAATATGTAGATGAGGTAAAAAAAAAAAATCTAGGTGTGCTATTGGACAAAACACTGGTACTTGGGGACCAGGTATCAGCTGCTGTTGAATCATGTTTCCATACAAGAAACATTGCCTGCATTGAGTAACTTCTCCCCAACAAGAACTTTCTGTGGTTATTCATGACCTGATTTCCTCCTGTCATGATTACTGTAATGCTCTGCACCTATGGCTTTCTAACAAAGAGCTGGTCTGAGTGCAGATAGTGTAAAACTATAAATCCATGTAACGTACAATTTATTTTAATCACCTTCATATTACCCCAGTTCTGTGTAGCCTACAATGGCTGCCAAATCAGCTCTGAATTACCTTTAAAGTTGTAATGCTGGTGTATTAGTTCTATATGAAGCGGGTCTGCCATATGAAAGAGACTGTGATACTTTACAAATGACAAATTCACCACTGTAACAGGTACAAATGACAAATTCACCACCGTAACAGGTACAAGCAAGGAAAATCTGAGGGTAATGCTACTCAATGCTAGAAGTCTAAACCTCAAAATGCACTCACTCGAGGCACTCCTTAAAATGGAGAACATTGACATCTGTGCAGTGACAGAGACCTGGTTCAAAGCTCCAGAGAGCACCCCTGCATTACCAGGCTACAATTCATACCACACCTTTTGGCCACCTAACCCAGAACGAAGCACTAAAGGCAGAGGCGTGTCCATATTCATTAAGGATATCCACACCTCCAGGCTAGTTGCACAGCATAATGCATCCGAGATTATCCAAGTGCAACTAATTCTGGGCAAGACCACATTCCAAATTGTAGCTTGCTACAGACCCCCCACCATGCCCCAGGATTCCCACTCCTCATTTCTTGGTACACTGGAAAGTATTAGGGTACAACCCAACACCCTAATAATGGGTGATTTCAACTACCCCACCATTAACTGGGAAAACTACTCATGTACCAACTCTTTTGCTCAACGTTTTCTAGAATTCATAAATTCCAATGCCTTGAATCAACTTATTTACATCCCCACCAGGGGCAGCAATATCCTAGACCTGGTCATTACCAACATGGGAAGCCAGTGTTCCACACCAGAGGTCAATTCCTCATTGGTCAGATCCGACCACAAGCTAATCAGCCTAGACATCCACATCCCACCCCCACCCCAATTAGGGAAACCATTGTAAAAAACTTCTCCAAAGCCAACTTCACACTTCTTAAGACAGAAGTGGCAAACTTCATGACACCCATGCAGACGGACAATAGAGGTATGACTGCTGAATCCTACACAAATGCACTTTATAAGCACTTACACAAGTGCATGGATCATGCTATCCCTAATAGAACCAAGATGTTATCTTCCAAAAAAAGGAAGCCAATCTGGTGGTCCTCTGCCATAAAAAACTCTACAACAGAAGAAAGAAACTGTTGCAAAAGAGTAAAATCCCATGACTGGGGGAACTCCCTGGTCAACCTCAGTAAGAAGCTGAGATCCCTCATAAAATCCTCCAAAGCTAGTCACAAAAACAAAATTGCCACCGACTCTAAAGACAACCACAAAGCATTCTATAGCTATGTCAAGAATCTCAATGGGAACACTCAGATCTGCTCTGAGTTACAGCACAATGGCGCTAAATATACAGAACCAACTGATATTGCCAACATCCTAGCAGATAGGTTCAGTGCTAACTTTACC
The DNA here is from genome assembly GCF_019279795.1 of Protopterus annectens. Classification (NCBI taxonomy): domain Eukaryota; kingdom Metazoa; phylum Chordata; order Ceratodontiformes; family Protopteridae; genus Protopterus; species Protopterus annectens. The sequence continues at coordinate 841,194,282 of NC_056747.1, forward strand.
CCCCTCTCACCCCCTAGAGGGCCCATCTCTATACCGGAAGAATGCAAAGTTCCTATAATCATGGCTGCACAGGTAAAAAACACACTCTCCAAAGCCAAGAACACAGCATCCATGGGACCTGATAATATCCCAGGCTGCGTTCTACATGAACTACAGAATGAACTGGCACCCTACCTAAGTACCCTGTTCAATCATAGCCTCACCTCAGGCTTTGTACCCACTGAATGGCACACCGTGATGGTTATCCCACTCCACAAAGGGGGAGCCACGACGGACCCTGGGAACTACCGCCCCATTAGCCTCACGAGCCTGGTCTGCAAGGCCATGGAACATATCATCGTGGAACTCATAAACAAAGACATTGGTAATCTCCAAACTCTGGACCATACCCAGTTTGGATTTGTAAAAGGCAGATCATGTCTCCTAAACCTGACTGACTTCTTTGAAGCAGTCACCAAAGCCATAGATGAGGGTAAAATGGTTCACACAGCTTATCTAGATCTCGTCAAGGCTTTCAACACCATCCCCCACTCTGGAATTATAGATAAGCTCACTAAACTAGGTATAAATCCCTATGTCACAAGATGGGTTGCCAACTGGCTCACAGACAGAACCCACACTGTGAAAGTAGTGGATTCCAAATCCGACTTCAGACCAGTGACAAGTGGAGTACCACAGAGTTCAGTCCTGGATCCTCTCCTGTTTGGTATCTACTTCTCTGAAGTGCAGGCTAACACAGAAGGTCTTTGGCTAACAAAGTTTGCAGATGACTGCAAACTAGGAGCCATAATCGAAACTCCTAATGATGTGGACAAACTACAAAAGGGTCTCACTGAGACAGATACCTGGTGTCAAAGCCATGGCCTGAAGCTCAATGCCAAAAAGTGTATTGTCATCCCCTTTGGTAAAAACTCTGTACCCATGAACTACCACATAGCTGGTAGTCTACTTAATGCTGAAAATGTGATAAGAGACCTTGGGACACAGGTGGACAGTAGCCTCTCCTTTGATAATCACATCACCACAGTGGTCAGGAAATCCTTCTACGTGGCTCATCTCATCACAAAAGGATTCTCATCCAGAAAAAAAGAGGTCATTGTTCCCCTCTACTCATCATTATAGAGTACAACGCCCCTTTTGGTATGTACCTCACAAGACATCTACAACAACTGGAAAGACCACAGAAATACCTCACAAAGAGGATTACTGGCCTCAAACAGATGCCCTACACAGACCATCTTAAAAAACTATAGCCTAGTACCTACCTATGAACCTATGAACAATCCTGTTAGGTCCTTCCACTTCTCCATTCTATGATTCCTAACGGTTTCAAACATATGCCTGAAGACACCAGGCTCTTATTTCATGCATTTTAAACTGCAACTTTATTTACACTGTTAGAAGTAGCAGGAATGTATAGAAGGCTAGACCTAGATTTGTTATTGTAATAATTTTTAAGTAACAGCATATATCTGAAGCAAAGCAGATAACATAGAGCAATATAATTCTAGTAAAGAATATATAATGAACAGAGACTTTCAGTATCATTGTTGTATAAATAATGATGCTTAGCATAATATACTGCATCTGATATGCTGCTGATAGAAGCAATGTTCTGAAATGTTTCCAAATATTAAATGCTGGTAGATGCCTATGAATGCTGTTGACTGTTGAATACACTTTTAATGTGCTATAAGAACTGCATTTTAAAAGTAATACTGTGCAATGTAGATGAATGTACTGAAGCTTTTAAAAGAGGGTGTGTCTATAGTAGCTTGATTGACTGGGAGTGGTCTTTCAGGTTAATGAGGTATACAGAGACAGCTTTATAAACCTCTTTGTGTGTGTTTTTATATTTGTATATGGTCAGAAGAAGCCACGGACAGTGGTGAAAGCGCTTACCGAATATTAAAGTTCTTGGTTAATTTTATGTGGTCTGGAGCTATACTTCGTACAACTGCTACCATATTTTTCTTTGCTGCTACCTTTACTTGTTTGGTGGAACAGTTTACGTTTACCAGCTGGTTGTTTACCTGTTTCTTGGTCCTCCATTATTTATTTTACATTTGTTTACTGAGACGGTCTGACTGGGACAGCGCCCATTTTCAGTGGAGGCCCAGGGAGAAAAGTTCTGGCTTAAGTTCACATACAAAGTTATCACATCAAGTAACAGAAATTATAGACAAAAAAATGAGTGTTAACACATTTACAGGATAAACATTTGAAAACAGAAATATATACATAGTATTAAACAGAACAAGAGTTTAAACACTTGAATATAGACAAATATGTGGTTGAATTTATATATGTGGAGGAACCTAACATTAGTTAGGAAATTAAGTAGGGGGAATCACTTAGGCAAAGTAGTGCATAGTTAGTAGTACTTACATGGTGAGAGTTGCAGCTAGGAATATAACTACTTATAGAGTAGTGGTGTTGTTAGAAGGGATATGTTAACAGAGTTAGTATGTATAGCCAAATTGTATAAGTAGTGCTAAGTTAATAATTAACCTGGAGTGTTAGTGAGTAAAGGATGTCCCCTACCCTGTCCAAGTTTGAAAAAGTTCCTAAAACCCACTTATTGAAATTACAGTGACCTTGGTTTATTATCATATTTATCTCTGTGTCCCATCTATGTTTTGGAATGATTTATCTGTTTTATTTTATTTATTTATTGCAAAAATGATTTGATAACAGCACCATAATAAACCTGAACATGGAGTCAGTTCAGTTGTTTCAGGACAGCTACAAAGTCTTATACTGAAGTAAAGTAACGTCTGCTAAATGGGGAATAAAGTTAAGTATGGCTACAGATGAAATGGAAGGAACAAATATACAGTTTTGCACTGACACAGAACATAATTTGGCACTTCTGCAATGCTAAGGAAATAAGTATTTGAAAGTCTGACATTTTATATATATATATATATATATATATATATATATATATATATATATATATATATATTATTTACTTAACATCTAGTTTCTAGGTAGGTCATCTGGTCTATTGACTCTGTGTACTATACCCCCAGACAAACATATATATATATATATATATATATATATATATATATATATATATATATATATATATATATATATATATGTACACACACTCACACACACACACACACACACACACACACATATATATATATATATATATATATATATATATGCACACACACATTTTGTTTTGATCTGACAGAAGGAATTTATATACAGGGTCATAAGCTCCTGTCCATCCTTATTCATATCTACTAATCTTAACCCTGCCACTGCCCCTATCTCCAGCCCCTACCTCTCAACCTCTTAGCACAAGAATTCTGGACAAAGCCAAAAATAACGGAGGACAAAAGCAGCAGATACATTGAGTAAACACGCACATATATATAGGCATATTACACAAGTGTACAGATACACATTATATCTGCACGGTGTCCCTGTACAATACACTCTGTAAGATGAGATGCCACAGTAAATAGGTCCTGTATACAATGAAATTATTTTTCTAAAGGTAAAACATTTATTTTTTTAAGTAATAGCATTGTATGCAAGCAGTAATGCATATTCAAATGTGGATAATGTAGATAATGCAGGTTTACTCATAGATGGGTTTGTTTGGTCACTTGTGCTTCACCCTTGTAACCAAACTAAGTCACTGTGGGGAAACTCTGTTTTACCCACACCCAAACTTGAATTATTGCGTGATTTTTATTGACTAATGTACCATTTGTTTATTAAGCTTTTCTCTGTGGGTCTCTCCAGTAAGGGGGTTATGTCCAATCAGACTAATTCTGTACTCAACAGCAATAAATAAATACATATGTCCACACAACCCTGCCAGGTTTTGAAAACATGCTCTTCATGTTAAAATGGAGTCTTGAAAATCCATTTTAATGCCAGTCCACAGTACTGTCACAAAACACCAAAGCATTTCATTTTGAAGTCTAATTTATCCTACTTATTTTAACAAATCATAACATTCTCAACACTACTGCACTGAAATGAGTAGGCGAAGTACATTTTGTATGCTATGATTTGACATGTTATGTGTACTTCAATGCAGTACAATATTGTGTGTTTCCTATAGTCAGGACCCCCTAGGGAACACAGTGAGCTGCCTGACTACACCCCTGTACACAGCCTAAAAATGTTATCTTTGAGTAGCATATGAAGAAGAACCTTTGTACCAGCTTTGTTATGATAAATCCAGTCTATGCTTGATTGAATCATTAAACTTGCTTAATTCTTTACTGAGATCTTCTCCCTTTCTTGAGAGTGATAAAAAGTGCTTGTTGTGTATATTGTGGAAACACTTAATGGTAATGCGTACAATTGTATTATATAAACATTGTACTGATAAATCTTTACACCATCACAACTGGATTGTTTTTCCTTCAAACATATGATTCAGGCTTGTGTCATGACACCACTGCTACTTTGACTGAAGATATCAGATTTTAAATCCATCACATGTTAAGAAAAAATGCCCTTTAAGGTTTTGTTGAAGGGTACTTCCCTGAAATTTATTTTTGCATTTATTTTCATACTTTGCTTGGCTCAAGGAGAGTTGAAAGTGGTGTACTGAGTTACTCACTTATATGTAGTATGCATGCATGTATCCATGCATGCATTTATTTATTTATTACACTCTGTTAACTAATATGAACTGAGCTAGGCCCATTTATTGTGGAGAACTAGAGCAACAATATCTCCAAAGTGCTGTTATTCACAGTTTAAGTATTGTTATAGCATACAGAAAGATACAGTACATGTGAATATGCCAGTCTGCAGAGTTAAACTCTTTTTAAATAAATGTACATAAGAACACAGGAACATATGAACAATACTAGGCAAGCGATTATGGAGACTATAACATGCTTAGACATATGCACCTTTAAGAAGACACAGTTAAAAGATCATGCCTCCCTTTCCAAGTACATAACAGTGCTTACCTCATAAATCATAGGTTCATAGGTAAATATTAGGCTACCAGTCTGCAGAATATTATAAGCTTAGCCAATACCTACAGGCTAGAATTAAACCATGTACCTCATATCTGTAAGGTAAAGACCTTAACCCATACACAAATGTGAGAATCAAACCATTTATCTTATGTCTGTGTAGTAAACACTTTAACCATTATGCCAACACCCTTCACCCCAAGAAGGGCTGTACGTGAAAGTCCTGTTGTAAATTTATTGTTTCCTACCCAGTCGTCAATGTTCCAGAGGAGTAGGAGGTGGAGTGAGGTTTAAGGAAAAGGATGCATTGAGCAATTTATGTAAAGTTGGAATAAATGACAGCTGTTATAAAGAAAGAAAACATATGTAATATATAATGTATGTAAATGAAAAAATGCTAGTTTGGTTTGTAGTTTGTTTTCTTTTCTAGTAATGTATATATGCCTATGTTTTAAGTGATAATTTAAAAAAGTGTTTAAAAAAAAGACTAACCTTAAAGGTAGTCAAAGGGGTACTTTGACTTCTAGTGGTAACTTAGTCCATAGGCTGGGAACATATTGGATTAGAAACCTATCCTTCTAATGAGTCTTATTTATTTGTTAGTAATGATGTAGGCCCTAGTATGGGTGTTTGTAGATCCACTGGCTGTGCAGAGAAAGAGAAGCTCAAATAGGACTGGGTCTTTTATGGCTCGATAAGTGAGACACAGGTTACATCAAAGTAGTCTGTAGAATACTGAGTTTAAGTTTATATCAGAATAGTCGAAGGATTTAAGGCCTTGATTTTCTTGATAAGCTATCTCTTTGGCCTTTCTACTTGAGCGATAATGTTCAATTTTACCAAAGGAGTCATTGTATTCAATGATGGGTCTAGTGAGGAGAAAGTATCTATATATATATATATATATATATATATAGAGAGAGAGAGAGAGAGAGAGAGAACGACTTTAAATCTTCAAGATATTCCCTTGAAAACTAACTGGGCCAGATGGAAGGATTTTATGTGGAACCATGATGATTCAATGAGAGTAAATTGTCCACAGAAGTACACAGGTCTCTTGACCATATCTGTTTGAAGAGGAATACTGTTAGCCCTCCTTTATTATTCCTCTTTAAACTAATTTTATCAATAATTGTGAAATGGAACTTAGCCATGTTATGTATTAAAGTGTGTTTATATAAGGCATTAGATATTTTTTTTTGCATCTGATGTCACTCAGATGTTCCATAACCCTAAATTTTGAGGGACGAGAAGTCTGCCCAATGTAGAAGGCTGAGCAACTACATGTAGCTAGATATATCACCCAGTCAGTGTTACAGTTACCAAACCCCTTGGTGGCACAGGGTGTTGGACCAAAAAGAGAAAAGTTGGATTATTAGGTTAGGAGGGTTATTTTCTCCAGGGTTGAATGACTGTAATTGAGCAATTGGAGGAAAACTGAAAGTATTTAAAGCATGATGTCATTGTTGTGGTTTACACCGATGAAGGCTTATACAGCTGAAACAGGTATGTGAATATGCAATAAAGTGCTATAATTTGGTCCCACTGAGATAGAGTGCTGGCCTGTTTTGTTTTTTTTTTGGAGTTTTAAGTTTGGCCATGCACCTGTTGACTATACTTGATGTGGGTTTATATGTTTTAAAGTCACCAGTGTCATTTTCTTATTTAGGAAGGTCTGGTTTAACTACCAAGGTGTCTGCTTAATCCAAAACACATTCCTACTGTTTCATGGGAAATGGCTATCTAATGTAGTCTTTGATGTTTACCTTTCATGTAAAGAATATTAGCATTGGGTGATTCAAATACAAATGGAAGAGTCAAGCCTCAAGCATTTTTACACCCAAAAAATTGCAGTTTCCCAAAGCAGACCACTAACAGTGTGCAGCTCATATGACCAGCCCCTGCATTAGTAGCCAACACCAAAGGCTACAGTAGCATATCAAATCTGCAAACCCATGAATGTGAACTGCCAAGCATGCCATATCCACAACATAAAACATTTGGGGATATCTGTTGCAGTAACTGATAAACTACAGAACTACATAGGTCACACATCCATGTCATAGCATACAAGTAGTGATACATGTACAGGTGTATAGGTACATATACAGGAATGTGTCATGTGGGCCTCATTTGACAACTATGCCCTCAAAATGGCTTTGGTATAACCTGTGCTGGTGGAGTAGATGGATAAAGATTTGACTATGCCTCAAGCATCCCAAATTTGAATAGTGGCTTGGACACTTGACAGCTCAGGCCGGGAGGATGGATGTGCCCATCCTGGGGAGGGTGGGTTGAGGTTGATTTCTGTTGGTGGTTGGTAATGTGTGGGGGTGGTGCCCATAGTGCAGGCAGAACTGTGACTGAGGCACACATGGAGACATGGATGCTACACCAGTATAGCCCATTACATACCTTTCCCAGGAACAATATGGGTATGCACAGGAGGCAGGTCCTTAGGAGAAAACAGTTCCTGCAGCAGCATGATGCTGCCCCAGCAGTCTTGAACTCCTTACATTCTCGAAGATGAGGTAGAGGTAGTCTGGGCATGGCTAAGTGGGGTTCGGTAGACCTGGCGGATGTAGAGAGGCACTGGGAGTTGCTGGCAATTATCTATGGGAAGCCAAAACTGCCACCATAATAATAATAGTAGTAATAATAATAATAATAATAATAATAATAATAATAATAATAATAATAACTAGTGTAAAAGTGTAAGGGAAAAAGCCTAATTAAATCATATAGGTACAGCTATGTACTGCTGGTACAGTGCATAAACATATGCATGCAGACCAAAGGTATGTTTGGGTGTAAAGGAACAAAAGCTGCCAGAGAATACCATCCCATGTGGCAATCACGTGTGCAAATCAATTGTCAGATATTGTTTGGCAGCACAGACAAGACAGAGCAAAATTCCAAATGCCATGCAGTATGAGAATGCATAGCCAGAATCAGTAGGTTGCAGTGACAATGAACATTATATGACATTAAAAGTCAGTCCCTCATGTGTTACCAGGCATTAAAGGTCAGCCCCCCCACAGTGTATTACCAGATATACTTCACAATGCACTGGACAGCATAGGAAGTGTTCAAGTGATTTACTTTATGAAACAGAAGTCTGAATATAAATGCACATATAATACAAAAGTGACTCATCCACTAGAACTCTAATCATCAGAACAATTGGAAAGGAAGCTTAGCCATTAACGATTGCCATACCACTGTACCTTGCCTCTGTCTGATTTGGTCACTGTTGTCAAAGTACCCACAGATAGGGCGGCCATGGTGGTGCAGCGGTTAGCATTGCCACCTCACAGCAAGAGGTTATCCGGTTCAATCCTTAGCTAAGGTGCCTTCTGTGCGGAGTGTGCATGTCCTCCCTGTGTTTGCGTGGGTTTCCTCCAGGTGCTCCGGTTTCCTCCCACATCCTGAAGACATGCTGTAGGTGGATTGGACACTCTAAATTGGCCCTAGGTGTGAGTATGTGCATGTGTGTGCCTTCTGTGGAAGGTTGGGCGCCCAGCTGGCAACTCAACACTGTAAAATTCCACTGCCAATCATGAGCGGACAGGTGATCCACTGTGGTGACCCCTAACCGGGAAAAGCCGAAAGAAGAAGAAGAAGAAATCAAAGTACCCACAGATGCTACAGAGAATGAGTCCCCACGAGGAGCCCGCAGGGAGATATGATCCTCAGTGCACCTGACACAGAGGTATGGATACTAAATGGAGACTTGTTGCAGGCATCAGCCACGGGATGCTGAGGTAAGATGGAATAGCAGACATTGGCCAGATCTACCTGTCAGGACATCAGGATCACAGGATCATAGTATTATAGGGAATACAAGGCAACCGAATCATAAGGCCATTCCCACCCTAACAATGTAGTCCCCCCACCTCCTCAAGAAGGACAAAACAGGTCAGTCTCAGAGTAAAATTTTCCAGGTTTAATCTGAAGGATTCTAAAGCATCCCTTTATTTATCCTGCTGAGGAAATCTGTTGCCGTGGGGAGTTAGGCTTTGGCTAATAAATACATCTCTCCAGCACACATGCATATGTGCTGCTGGAGAGAGAACTTCCTAGTTGTGCTATTATGCAGCTATTTGACTTGTGAAGATCCAGGAGATCCAGGAGGATGACGTCCCTAATAGTGAAGGATAGATCACCGTGCAAGATCCTGCAAGAAACCAAGTAAAGGGATAGTTGTTCAAGCCTTTCCTGGTACTGCAGCAACTTTAGTCCAATGGTGTTCTTGTTTAGAAACCTTTGGGATTTTATATACTTTTGCATGTCTAGAAAGGTACTCTCTGTGCACAGGACACTGTAGTCAGTGAGTGTCGCAATTTCAATGATCAATGTTATTTTTGTCTTCTTTTCTTGGACCACTACATCCAGTTTTCTAGCATCTTTCTTTTGAATGGTTGGTAATGGATGATCCCATGTGATGCAGACTTCATCATTTTCTCTGATGGTTTGTGGCTCATGTTTCCAGTATTTTTCAGCCACTTCAATACCATAATGTTTGCACAATCCCCAGTGCAGAAGTCTCACTGCATTATTATGCCTTTCAGTATACAGTGCTTCTGCCATTAGTATGTCACAACAAAGTGTGCAACTGTTTCTAATTCTGTTTTGCAAAACCTACATTTGTCTGTTTGTCCCACATGTTCAATGGACTTTGTAAACCAATGTGTACATAGTCCACTATCTTGGGCTGCCAATATTAACCTTTCATCTCTTGGTTTGAATTTGCCTCTCCTTAACCATTCCTGCATTCGTTCCTGATCAACATGAGGTTCTACCAGACGTTTTCTATACTTGCAACTATATTTATGCTTTTTCCACATTTCTTGCCTTCTCATCTGATCCTTCACCTTATATTCTTTCATTTGTTTTTTGGCACATTCAGTTACTGCCTGATTTTTATCTACTTCTGGTTTGATTTCAGTTCCTGCTTGATGCTGATATGCTTCTGCTAGATTAAGCAGAGAAGTCATCTTAGATTTATTCTCCTCATGTTTCAAAACTTTCTCTACATTTGGGTTTTGCAAGGTCAGCAGATATGTGTGTAGTCCCACGACTGCAGATTTATACATGTAATCAATTTCAAGGAGGCCGATCCCTCCTTCAGAACGGGGAATATATAATCATGGTGTGCAATGATTTTTATAAATCATTTGGTGAGCATGAAGCATCCTTCTTGTTTTCCTATCTAATCTATCCAACACTTTTTGGGGCCAGTCAATTACTCCAAAACTGTAAGTTAGGACAGGAAGAGCAAACTGGTTTATAACTTGGATTTTGTTCCTAGATGTCAGTGCTGTTTTCAGGATTAATTTAAGTCTTCTGAAATACTTCTTACTAAGTTTTATTCACATTTGTTCATGTTTTATTGTTGATTCTTCATCAATTCCCAAATATTTATACACTCCCTCTTGCTCAAGTTCTTTTATATCACATTCTTGCCCCAAACTGATATTTTCCTGATGTTGCAGTTTTCCTACTTTAAAGGTTGCTTTTGCACATTTATCAATACCAAATGACACTCATATCATCCGAAAAAGTTTTGACAACTTGCAGTTGTGCTTTCAGTTCCTCATCTGATGAGCTATACAGTTTCAAATTGTCGACAAAGAGAAGATGAGAAGTCTTTACACTTTTTCTTGTTTTCTAGGAGCCAAATTATGGCCATGGCTTAATCTGTTAAGTAGACAGCTTAATGGGTTAAGGGCAAAGCAGAATAGCAGCGGTGACAGAGAGTTACTCTGGAATATCCCCTTTGAATTTTTATCCCTGCGATAATAATTTGTCCTTTATCATGGCTTAACTGCAAAGTGGTCTGCCTCTGTTTCATTGTCACTGTAATGTAGTCGATCAGTGTAGGGTGTTATCTTGGACATTTTTAAGCACTCTTTTATCCATGATTGTCAGATACTATCAAATGCTTTTTTATAGTCAATCCATGCCATACTTAGATTCTTCCCCTTTTTACAGTTCTCCACTATGACTTTAACAACAATGATCCTTTGCCCCATATGACCTTCTTTGATTGCCCTTTTTTTCTATGGGCATAATTGAGTTTTCTTCTAAATGACTATAAACTCCGTCAGCCTCAATTCCTGTGTATAGTTTATATGTCGTCAAAAGGCAAGTTATTGGTCTATAATTCTTAGGGTAACTTGCAGACTCACTCTTAAGTAGGAGCATTATTTTTCCTGTTGTTAGCCAGGCTGGTGTCTGTTTAGGGTGCACATATAAATAATTCTTACTCATGGCTAAATCTTCATGCAAAGATGTTAATACTTTAAACCAGAAGTTAGGTACTGCAGCTGGGCCTCGGGTTTTCCAATTACATGCTTTTCTTAACTTTGTTTCAATCTCTCTGGTTGTTACTTCATCCCATGTCATATCCTGTACCTTTAAACTTATTCTTTCCTTTACTTCTTCTACCTAATTAGCTTCTTTGTTCTGTTCCATAGGATCTTCATAGATACTTCTCCAAAATGTATCTGTTTCTTCTTTTTTGGTGGTCTTTCAATTCCTTTTACCTTATTTCCCAATTTTCTATAAAACTTTTTTGGGTCATCAATAAATTGCTTATTTTGTACTTTTCCTTTATATTTCTGTATGTATCTTCTCATTTCTTTCAACCTGTGCTGAGATTTTTAGTTTATTATTTGCGATAGTGCATAATAGATCCTGATCTGTTCTAATACTGCGCAACATTTTTATCACGTCTGTCTTTCTGGGTATTTTTGTTGACCTGTTCCCTTTTCTATACTCTTCTAATAGTGACACTTCTTGTCTTAGTTGCTTTATAGTTTTCTCTATTCGATACTTCCATGATGGTATTCGATTTCTCCTCTTTCTCTCCTTCACTACCCTATGTTCTTGTGGTAGAACTTTATCAGTTATTAATTTAGCTGCACAGTAATAGATCCTGTTTACTTCTGTTATATTGCATGAATCTTTATGGACAGTCCTAATTACTGTGTTCATTTGTTTTATCAAACATCTGACTTTTTGGGTTTTGTTGACCTTCTGCAGTTTATTTTTTTCATTGATCTTAATATGTCTATCTATCTCTATTAAGTCAAGCAACTTTTCTCTTAGCTAGGTTTCTTCTAGACTGAGGGCAAATTTTTTGTTTTCCATTCCCTGTGGGCATTCTATAGAAAGTTTTACTGCATCTTTCTGTGGCACATTCTTTTCAATTTCATCCTGTGCCATTCGTTGCTTGTCATATGAGAACTCACTGACTCCGCAACATTAACTGTGTCAGAGTTTCCACAGTTTCCTATTTTTCCCTTGCTGTCCAGCTTCAAGTAGATGTTTATACTGGTTTTCTGTGGAAGGCTCCAAAATATCTTCATATGGCACCTGACGAATTGCTTCCCATTCCATTGGTTTCCCCTTAATTTGGAGTTTCATTGCTCTGTCCTGTTATGGTGCTTTCTGAATTAAATTTTCTACACTGAATCCTTCACTTTGGAAGTACTTCATGATCTCAGTTTCTATTTCTTTCACTTCTCCATTACTGATCTCCTTTTCTACTTTTCCTCTTTACCTTCTTATTTTTTGTATTATAAAGTTTTCCATGTCCGGATTTCTTTGCCTGTATTTCTCTTCAAATATCTTTGATGCTGCTCTTTTTGTATTGATTATCTTTGCTTTCTCCTTTGCATAGATATTATACCATATTCAATTTCGTTTTCTTTTCCATGTCCATATTTCTTCCTTAAATGTCTTCTGATCTTCCTGTTTCTCCTTACTCTGGGGACTCATTCCATCATGCTATGATGTAACCTGTGTTAGACCTTCTACATCAAATCCTTCACTTCGCAGGCATTCCATAACTTCAATTTCTATTTTTTTTTTTAACTTTTACTTTACTAATCATCTTTTCTACATTCCCTCTTTGTGATATTATTTATTTATTTTTTTGAAATTTTCCATATCTGGATGCCTTTCCCTGTATTTCTCTTTGAATATCTTTTGGGCCGCCTTCTTTATGTTGATTAATTTGGCTTTTGCCTTTGCATAAATACTGCACCATATCAAATCTCTCTTTCTTTCCCATGTCCATATTTCTTTTTAATGATTTTCAGAAATATCTAGGTTTTGTTGTTTACATTTTTGTACTTCTTCAGATGCTTCTTTTTCCAAACAGATCAGAGTCTTGATCTCTATACTGTTTTTAAAAAATCTGTTGTATTAATGACCCCAATTTTTTATTTGAAGCTTCTGACAGTTTTTTTGGGGAAGTATTTTTCTTTCCTGTTCTTTGGTTTTTCTTTTTCTTTCCTCTAACTTATCTCTTAATCTTTCTGTATATCTTGTGCCTGGAAATTCTGGGCTTTTTGCATAATAGTAACAATACATAATTTCTTTCATATCTTTAATAGTCCACTCTATCGTCTTTGTGGCTCTTCTTTGGCCTATCACTTTTTGTGATTTCTGTGGACTGCTACTTTCTTCTACAACAGGGAGGCCATCCTCCCTCTGGACCTGGCCTGGCCCCATTGCATGCATGTTTCCATATTTTGAGGATTCTACACTGTCATTTTTTCTATGTCTACTCAATGGATGGTGCCATTTTGGATAAGTTCATCACACTGCTGGGTGGTACTTCTTTGTTTCCTATTGTAACTTGAGAAGGATTAATAATTTTCCTTAAATCAGAAGCTATGCTTTACCTTATTATCCATGTTAAAAGTGTTTAGTTACTTTCTGATGTTATTGATGCAGTTTTTAATATAATAAATTTCAGATATGTTACATGATTTAAGAAATTTTTTTTGTTATAGAGTTTTTTTTAAAGTGGTGAGCAATCAGGGTGGTTTGATGTTAAACATCTCATTGTATTTGGCTCTAATGGGGACAAGCAGGCTGAGGCACTTATCTGTGTTGGTATAGAAATCCTTTGTATAAATAACAGCCGTCAGCGTTGAATCTGGTGATATCATAAGTAAATTTGAATAGGTAATCAGAAATGAATAGTGAATCATCATGTGCGCATCATATTCTACATAACAGTACTATTGGACCCTGACATGCAAATTTGTAGAAAATGGCTTGTCTGACAAAACTCATCTAATAATCTGATAGCCTGGAATATGTTGTGAAATGTTTATTCCAATCACGTACAATTCTCTTCATAACATATACAATAAATTAGAGTACTAAACAAATACGGTCAGGTGGAACACCTGTTCTTACATAACAGATTCACAGCATTTTGTTTTCTGTCCAAATCAGATTTGAACTATGAAAATAAGCCTTAAAATTTAGCCGATTTCAGCGCACAGTTAAAAAAATAATCTGTTCAAGTATCTAGAGATGTTTGATCAATCCAATGCAATGGACATTTACCTTGAGGGCTTAGTCGTCTTTTAATATAAAAATCTTAAATTCATTCAAGAATGTTCTAGTATAAAATGAACTGTAGGTCCATTAGGCCAAACATATGACCTATGTTACATACATATGTTACAAATATTTCAGGCATGAGCATTAATGCCCTACTAGTCTGACAAAATACAAAAACAGGTGTTCCCATAATAAGTATCCAGGCTGTTCTTAAAAATATCCAAACTAATGCTTACCTTAATATAGTTTAGTAGTCTATTCCGTGCATCAGCTGCTCTGTTAAAGAACCAATTAGCACACTTCTCACTTCTACAGAATCTTCTAGATAGGTTGTCTAATGATTCTGTACTACTTTTTGATAACCCCAGAGGTAGTTGTCTCTAAATGCCCTATACACCTGAATAAGGTCTCCTCCGAAATATCTATATGAGATAGTGTACAAGTTCAGATAGTTTGGTCTTTCATAATAGCTTACATTTTCACATCCATTGATTCCCCTGGAATAGTTCTGCTGTATTCTTTCTGTTTTACCTGTGCTTGTTTTCTTATGCTTCTATATTATTTTCCATATTCAAGTTTGAGTCTAATGTATCTAACAAACAATGACTTCATCATGTCTGATTTCCTAGGCTTTATAAATCTTTTTATGCAACTTATAGTTCTTTAACTATCATTTGCCAATTGGTTGATGTGATTAGAAAAACTCAAAGCTGGATCTACCCATATACCCAGGTCCGTAATAAATCTAAATTTTCAATCACCGTGTGGTGTATTAAATATTCACCTTTCAGTTTATGTTTTTCAAATCTCATATGCATAGTTTTTGATGTATTTATCAGCATAGTATTCTCTTGTGCTCAAATGGTAAATTTAGTCAAGTTCTTTTGCAGACATGCATTGCCTGCAACACGTAATCCATTTACCCAATTTTAAGCCATCTGCATACAGACTGTAGAACACCTTAGATAAAAAAGATAGATCTGAACGATACAATCTAAACAAGTATGGGCCTAAGACAGAGTCTTGTGGGACACATTGACCATAACCAAGAATTTCACTTGTCCAATTTCCATATAATACTTGCCATGTCCTATTTGTAAGCCATGCAGCTATCAATCTTATCAAGAATACATATACCTAGTTGTTATAATTTATTGATCAGTGTTTTGTGCATGACCCTATCAATTGTTGAAATTAAATCTATATAAATTACATCACAGCACAAATTTTCATTCACAGCTGTTATTATATTGTTATAGAACATCCTGTTACAGGTGGTAATAGATCTATTTTCAACATATGCATGCTGATATATGGCTTCATGTCTCAACCTTTCTAGTTCTGACAATAGCTTATCCAACATTACCTTCTCTATTATTTTTATACAACATGAAAGTAGACTTAAGGGTCTGTATGGTTCTGGCTTTGTCCTATTCCTCTTTCCTTTAAAGACAGGTTTAGTAAATGCATGTCTCCATTCTTGAATGACAAGATATCCTTTGTCTATTATCATCTATACTGAGATTCAGAATTAAGTATATACTTCTCAGTCCTATTAACATATTAACATAAAGAATATCCATTAGTAAACACCACATGGAATTAGGCAAAGCCATAAGACAATTTTAGCAAGGTGGGATCTTTCTAAAAGTTTCATATTCAACTTATACCTGCAACTAATTAGATATTTTGAAATAAATTGTGACAGTTTAGGTTTAGTATACAAATCATTCTAATATTTACTTAATATGCTTCTAAGTCTGGTACTGTTAGGACCATGTATTCACATAAACCTAGTGTAAGTAGAACTACTCTCCTAAGACCACTCCATATATTACAACAAGTTCTGTGCAACCTGTTTTAAGTTTTAGAAAAGAAGCAAGGGGGCCATTATGGTTTGGTAATAACAGTATTCACATACATGGGTTAATACATTTCAATATGTGTAAATTGTTTTGTACTGTATTGTGATAGCTTCTTTGGCAGATATGGATTTAATTAATTTCATTAACTATATTATTGGCTCTTTTTTCCACTTTCCATTGTATCTAGTTTTTTTTTAACTTTTTGCCACATATTTCTTGATCTCTTTATTGAAAATGTAATCCATGACACTAACATTGGTGATACTGCCTGGTACAGGCGATGTGAGGATTAAGTCTAGTATACTATTATATCAGAGACTATGCAAGACCAAAAAAAAAAAAAAAACAAAACTGCAGTACTTATTGTAGTACTCATTCTTTTAACTTCCCATCCATGTTTCAATCACCTAAAACACCTAATACAGTAAGCTCAGATTTCGCATTCAAATTAAGCCAATGTATAGCAGGTTCAGTAACGGAAGCATGGGAGTCAACAGAACATACATAAATGTGGCAGAGAGTCAGGGGACATTACTTAAATGTGGCAAAGAACCATAGAAACATACACAAATGTGGCACTGAATCAGGTTCAGTAACGGAAGCATGGGAGTCAACAGAACATACATAAATGTGGCAGAGAGTCAGGGGACGTTACATAAATGTGGCAAAGAACCATAGAAACATACACAAATGTGGCACTGAAACAGGTTCAGTAACGGAAGCATGGGAGTCAACAGAACATACATAAATGTGGCAGAGAGTCAGGGGACGTTACATAAATGTGGCAAAGAGCCATGGAAACATACATAAATGTAGGAAAGAGCCATGGAAACATACATAAATGTGGCACAGAATCAGAGGAACACGCATAAGTGTGTCAAAGAACCATAGAAACATATACAAATGTTGCACTGAATCAGGGGAACTTACATAAATGTGGCAAAGAGCCATGGAAACATACATAAATGTGACAAATAGTCAGGGGGACATGCATAAATGTAGCAAAGAGCCATTGAAACATACATAAATGTGGCACAGAATCAGGGGAACATACATAAATGTGGCAAAGAGTCATGGGAACATACATAAATGTGGCAAAGTGTCATTTGATCTCGTTGACTTTAACGTAAGTAAGACTGGCCTCCATATTTACACAATAAGGGATTTCCAGTGAAGTAAGCAACAGAAGGGGTTGCAGTAGTGAAAACTGGAATGCTACCACCTCCTTTACATTTCCTACAATTGCATAATTGTCATTCCCTGGTGGAGCAAGTTTTGAGTGTGGAATTATCTTGCATGAGACAATTTCCAGATGTAGTGGACATGCAGTGTGATCCTGCTTTGCACGAAGTGTATCTTGTTCTTGATTATTCTTGCATTAATATGCACTAGTTCAGAAATTGTAAGAGTCGACCAGATGTTGTTAGCAGAGCCAAAAATAGTAGGTATGTAGATACAGGAGTAGGTGGATGTTTCTAGAAAGTAAATTGTGCAGAAATGATACAACTTACATGAGTAGGATTTTCTAAGGGTTGTATGTAAGGTTTGTCTAGAAGAAGTTAAATAGTATTTGACTTATCTTTTCTGCTTGAACTATAGTGTCACACAGAAGTCAGTTGAGTTGAATGGTGCCTATTATTTGCTGCAGGTAGAATATGAACCTTATTTTGAAAGTGTTGAATTCTATTATTTAGTGACTAAAAGGTGTTGCAGAGGGTTTTGTAATGCATATAATGATTGTAGTCAGGAGGATGCATACAAAAACCAAAAGTGCTAATGATAAATAGGGAATATTCTCATGTTAAAGGTATTTTATGATTGGTTATTATATGACACATTACGACTGCTTATTTGAATAGCAGTTATAACCTAATTCAGTTTATTAGGTGCAATAGTTTACTGATGGATGGAAGCAGGATTCAGTAAGGGAAGAACAATCCATGCCTTTTGTGTGAAAGTCACAATTTTTTAAAAGTCTTCACTAGGACCTAGAGCATGTGTGGTGATCCAAAGAGCTGTCCAGGGGGTGTGTGAGCTATGCAAAAGAGTGGGTAGTAATAGAGGTGTTCTCAAGTAAAGGGTGTCTAACTTAGAGAGGTTTGGAATTTACAGTGGGGCAGGAGATAATATAACTGACAAATGTGGCAAACGTGTACTGAACAAAGGATAATGACTAGATATAGTACTTGCACAGGATACTCTTACTGCACAAGTAATTCTGGGAGAGTTGGCAGCAGGCCCCTTATTGTCTCACTGGGCCCTAAGCATAAAATGCAGTTTGTGGCATATACCTGGCACTTGACAGACAGTGTATGCTTTCCTGGTTTAACTGTAGCCCATCCACCTAAAATGCCTTGCAAATGTTCACAGACCTGGATGTACAAATCTAATGATGCCTTATATGCACTACTGGGGGGCAGAAAGTCTTGGCCTGTATGCAGTCAGAGGTACATTTTTTTTTAAAAGAAACACATTCTATGCATAATGGCTGATAGATCTTGTGTAAATTTTCCTTCTGCAGTCACCTAAATCTCATACAGTACAAGTGTATGTAATTATTGTCAGTAATGTAATAGACTACATAAAAATGTTATTTATAGTAAATATTGCAAATGCACAAACAGAAAAAGTTCTAACATAGTACAGTGTGCTATCATTATTAACCTTTTAAATAAAAGGTTTTCACAGCTTTTCAAAAATTTCCTACAGACAGTAGTAAGGAACAATAATGTCATTTAGAGGAACAGACTCAACATAGCATTCAGACTTTACATAATGAACATTTCTGGTTTAACGTAACAATCAGATAGAGCCCAACAACATTTACTAAGGGCACAAACTGCAGAGGTTAATCTGACAAAACAGTTAGAAGAAGCCCAGCAAGGTTTACATTGGGCAGGGTTCAGCAGAAATGACAGTTATTTCTCCTGCTGATATACCTCAATAGTCTTGTTTATTACACACTTTGCCTCAGTGGCAAGACAAAAAAATAAATAAATAATTTTGTTTCAATATGTTGGCATTTAAACAATGGTTGACATACACTGTGTGATCTATTTAAAATAATGCTTTATTTAATTTTTTTTGCATTTACACGTTAGTTTGTGTCAGAAGGACATTCATCAACAGTGTTGGCAAAACCCTAAAACATGCTGCAGTTCGAGATTTATAGGCATTCATTCCCAAAATGATTTACAAGGAAAGTTTAGTATTGCCAAAATCAAAGCACATAAAAAATATGCAGGAAAGGCTACAGTAAATGCTTTGGCAAATGGCAAAGCAAAGCAGCTAAAACAGGTGAGTGTCTAGGCACACGTAACTGTTTTACAGACAGTCTAAATAGCATGACAGAAAAAACAAAATAATGTTTTGGTCAGGCAAGATTTTATGTTAAAGCAGTTCCGTCAGACAGTTAATGACATTCTGCAAAATGCAGATGCAGCTTTAAAATCAGTTTCTGCTTGACAGACAGATACAGACTCGGAGATTAAGCCAGAGTGCTAGACAGTTTAAAAAAAAGTACGCAGTATTGCAGATGCACATAGGAAGTGTACAAAAACAGCTTGTACACTACATGGTGAAAGGAAGGCGATCTAATACATGGTCTGATATAAAACAAACACAGGGGGAACACGAGCAGCTTCTGCTCCACCAGGGTTACAGACAGATATACAACAAAGTTCAGAAAAACAGGTAATATGTTTTACTTGTAAGAAAATAGGCCACATTAAACAGAATTGTCCATATTACAAAAGTCTACAAAAGGGTATCTATGCAGAAAACAGTGCTTCTTCCAAACCCAAAAATAGGGAAAGAAATGAAGATAAAGGAAATACATGAAGTGACAATCAGTCACAGGAACAAACACAGAGGGATACATAAACAATAAAGCATACCCTATGAAATACCAGGTCATGGCAGGCAATAGGCATTAAAGCAATAAATTAACAACATACATGGAAGACAATGTTAGTATACAAAACTCAATGTTAAACAAAGGGGACAGTAAAGACAGAAAAATAAATATTACTTTACTGGTTTAATAACCAGGACAGATTCAGAATAAACACAGAAACAACCTATAGACATAAAGTTAAAGTTAATACAGATACAGTGTAAAGTTAAAGTTAATACATATACAGTAAAAAAATTTACAGTACAGCAAATGGTATATGCAAAACTAAACAATGCAATTAAATGTTGGGTATGTAAGTCCACATCTTCGTCTGGAAATGGAATAACATTTAAGGCAGTACCTATAACAAATCCTAAATGACAAAAGGTTCTATAGTAACAAGAGAGGGTCACCCCCACCACATTAAAAGTACAGTATGTCTCCAAAGGCAGTTTATGCATACAGCAAACAGGATCAATATTAGTAAAAAACAATGATTGTAATGACATATTTTCAAAAGAATGTATTACATAAAATATCAATATTAGTAAAAAACAATGATTGTAATGACATATTTTCAAAAGAATGTATTACATAAAATATAACAGCAAACAGTCTTATAAACAAACTAGTACAGCAAAAACATCATTAGTCAAACTGGAATAGCTGCCATCCGGGTAATAATACACAGCAATACATACAGGTAGTAAAGTACAGAGTCATTACAAATAGCATTTTTCAGCAAACAAAAATCCAAGCAAAAGCAGCACACCATGTTGGTTCATAAAAATCAGTGTAAGTTAATAACAATCAGACAGTATCAGTACAGTAACAGTCTGTTAACAGTCTTAGGAAAGTTTAAATGTGTTTATATAATAGCAATCTATGAACAAGACAAGGCAATCTAAAACAGTTGCAAAGAAAAAACGGGAAGAGCTACTCAGATATAATAGAGCATGAGAACAGGGACATCATGGATACCTGATTTCAATATATTTTGGACATGCAAAATTTGTTTGCAAAGGCACGTAACAAGTCACATTGTGGGGTTTTTAGCCACATTCTTTACAGAGGGAAAAATTTCATTACATGCAGTCCCTGTAGAGGTTACACATACAGGTTTTATGTTTAAAAAATCTTATTAAAGCAGAGTTGTAAAACAATCAGCCATAAAAACATTTACAGTTGATAAAAATAGGAAAAGGGATACTATTTTCATAAAAAACTATGGTCATGTAAAAAGCTTGAGTATAAGATAAAAACAGCATGGGAGTTAACATAATACTTCTTTTAAGGAAGAAATGAAAGAGAAGAAATTCTGTTACATAGAGTATGCAGTTCCAATAATGAAAGTTACTCACACATTACCAAAGGACATGGTAAAAAATCACCAAAAAAAGAGGGAGGTTCATGATAAAAAAATAGGAAAAGATTTTAAAACAGCTGGACATATTTCAGGAACTGAATTTTTCACTGGTATGGTGCCTCTAAGGCAATATAAAAAGTTACAAAGTTGATAGCAAATGCAACTTATGGAGCTATCTCAGATATAACATAGGAGATGTGTTATAAAACTGTCAAACAAGTAACTGTTGTTAACAATGAAGAAGGGCTATTAAGTACAGAGGATCACATTTTCCTGTAAATTGCTTTCTTAAATATTCTTTTCCCAAAGCAATAATAAAACTATGCAATGCAAAAGAAATATGCTTGTTTCTAATACAAGGTTTTGCCTTGTAAAGCAAGGGTTAACTTGACAAGATTTTGAAATAAATGCTTGTGTGTAACTGCAAGGCGGACAACTTGCTTAAGGAAGCATAAAAACAGTTAAAAATAGATAAGTAATAATGGCTATGTGTCTATGGTGGGGTACTACAACTTCTGCATTAATTGCTCTTATCGTCATTATAAGATTTGTGTTGATAAAAGTATTAATCAAGTAACAGCCGTTGGTAATGTAACACTCTTTAAAGAAATAGCATTGAATGCAAGGGATTCGTATGTTGCAACAGACCAAGGGATTCAAAGTACTAAAGATCATATTTTGTTGTAAATTGTCTTACAATTTTCATGGGCCTTAAATAAAAAAAGTGGGGATTGATAGATATTGTGTAAATTAAAATGCTTTTCCCCAATATACTGTGTGTACAGTGAAAGGAAATGTGCAAGGCCAAACAGCAGTTTGCAAAATAATATGGCTTGCTTTGCCAGAACAGTTAATGTTCAGCTTACATATTAATAACATATAGCTGTGGGCTTATGGCATCCTGCTATACAGAAAAAGAGAAGTTGATCTCGGACGTTACATGTCATAAATAATAAAGACCTCTGCTTAACATTTCTTCAGAAAAGAGAGAAATATAAAGTCAAAGAAAAAAATACATTTCATAGAAAGAAATACAGTTCTTCAGAAAGGACAGAAATACCTTTCTTCAGAAAGTCAGCGGAGGAACGAAATCAGAAGATCTAGCCACAAAGACATTAAAAAAGACATTGTTTGAAAAATGTTTATAAACTGGACAGTATTTTCATTCAGTAGTGACATCTTTGACTAAGTGTGCATTAGTCTATTCATCTGTCTAGCTGTGTTATAGTAGAATTGAAACAGCTCTGAAACAATTAACTGTTTGGCAAGAATTTGTTCTGAGACAAATAAAGAATAACAGATACAGTAGTACGGAGTTTGTCTGGTCTGCTTTTTGGAGATTTTCTTCAATGGCATCTTAATTATAATCTGTTTACAAAGGTCTTTGTTTATTTATTTATTTTTGGTGCCCACTTTTTATATCATTATTTCTCTGCAGACTGTAACTTTGAGTAATCTTGCTTGTAAATGAAGGTGTTAACCAAAAACGACTGCAAAAGCAGCAGAAAAGCATTTGTTGTTAGCACATACCACTGGTTATTTTTCCTGTGCAATAGTTTCCTTCACTGATATAAAAGCTGTGACATTCCAGATAGTGCTAAAATAACTTTAGCAGAACAATAATACAACAGCCATCCTGCCAACTTTGGAATGTTGATGTTACACCTAAGTGCTGGAGACACATTATAGTGCAACTTGCTTAAATGTACTATCTGTTTTATTTTTGTTTCACTGGGTCAGCTTTTTAATACTAATTTCCTTTAGCAGGAATGCTCAAGGATGTGGATTAAAGGGAAATCTCATTCTTAATCATGCAATATTTTAGTTCTAAGGAGCCGCCTATAATATTTAGTAGTGCATTTCTCAGACGACAGTCTGGAAATAGTACCAAATGATGTACGTCGGTATCAACACTGACAGCAGTGTGTGTGATTGTCTGCTCCACCCATCTCCTTGCCTGTTAAATAAACTTGCTGATTCCTGTTTACCAGCTGCCTGCTCTCTCCACCCATCCTAAATTTCTTATATGTATTGCTCAATATTTCCACTGCCTGTGAATACACTAAAATCTCAGAGAAGCCACTCTGTATGATTTTATTTCCCTCATTAGTTGCCCAATCTTTGTGCAGACTCACGTGTGATGGTCTCTTGTCTTTTGTTGCCTCTCTAAGTTTCTGTCCCATTTCCCTCTCCCTTCATTCTTGTTGGTTACACACACTAAGTTTCCTTTTTCTCTTTTTGCTTGATTTATGCTGCAGATGATATTGGTTTGGTTCCTGGGTCCCTTCATCCTATTTGTATTCCTGCGCATTTGGGGTTTCTCAAGCAGCAGTACATTCTCTAGGGCTATGTAAAATGAGATATCAACTTTCTGCATACAAATCCTGCTTATAACATCATGTATTATGAATCACAGTACCCCTGGCAATCTTTACTTCCATCTCACATTACTTTTGAACTTGCAGTTACCTATTAATCTTCTTATATTTATTAGACAGTACTCATATTTGTTAAATAGTATACTGTTCAGCTTCCCGTAAAGGTCTGACCCATAACAAGCATACAAGCAGCTGGTACACCACCCCAACTATCAGATGAAGCTTAAACCTAACTGGTTTCTAGCTGTATGTCCCATAAGCCTCGGTCTAGTCCTTGATTGCTGGATTCAGCTGTACATACTGTTATCTGTCTAGTGTCTCTATAAATACCATAGGTTAATAGTAGTTGTGCTTGTTATATCAGGCCATACTACATGTGAGATATCTGGCCATACTCTGCTGCCATTGTTGTTGTTGTGGTTAACTTATCAATCAAACTTTATGTTTCCTTGGATTGATATTATTGCACATTCTTTAAGGCTTTGCTCATTAGTTGTATCTTAACTGTTTGTGTTTAGTGTCAGGACTGGAGATCTCCTCATTATCAGCTTTTTGCATGCTAATCGGAGCTTCAATTACCAGCTCTCCATTTTTATGGATGAAAATGTAATCATTGCTACTATAAGCCTGAGTTGTTTTCTCATGCATCTGGAAACCCCCATTCCGTACCTTTTCATTCTTGTTTCCTTAACTTACATGCATCCATTTTGCACTAAAAAATACATACTATTTGGTGCACTTACAAATGCCACTCTGGTACCTGTCTTTTTGTAAGTCACAGTCCTACCTTTATTCAGTTGCGTTAAATTGGGTTGTCATTCTTTCTATGTTGCCCACTGAATTTTAATAATGTTTTTCTTTTACCTTATCTAATCATGATCACATTTCTTCTTCCTCTCCTGACTTTCCAGTCAGTACCTCCCCCTTCAGTCTACATCCGTCTAAAACCTTATAACTAGGACCTAACCCCTCAAGGTGCCATCTTTAAATCCCTAGCACTGTGCATGGCTGCTACGCGTCCTTGGCTTTAGCGTCCCACACCACACACTTCCTGCCCTTTCCAGCCTACATTTTTCCAATGACTCAACTGTAGTTGCTGGACATCTAAGAAACAATCATCTGCCATACCCTGTTGCCTCAACCTCTAACAGAAATAAGAAAAACTTCTACCTAACTGAACTCACTAAGCATCCCATAGAAACTTCCTGCCCATTCCAGCCTACATTTTTCCAATGACTCGATTGTAGTTGCTGGACATCTAGGAAACAATCATCTGCCATACCCTGTTGACACAACCTCTAACAGAAATAAGAAAAACTTCTACCTAACTGAACTCACTAAGGATCCCATAGAAAGTATGTGCCAATGATGTTTCTCCCATTTTAATTTGTGTTACTGTTGTTAATAACTTGCTAGGTGGCCTGTACACACTCTCTGCCAGGGCAGCCAGCAGCGGTACCCTTACCACCTCTGAGCCCTCCTAAACCAGCCTAATCACAGCCTCTCTTTTTTTTCAACTTTTCAGGCTTTCTTTCATCCTTTTATTATCTACCCCTCTTCTGACTACCACTCCTGCTATTGCAGGATTTGGCCACCAGGTGGCAGTCTTCACCCACTAGTAACTTTCTTCCTCTCTATTCTTCACCCTCACTAGAATAAAGCTGTCTTTCCCTAGTCAATCCTCATTACTGCTCTATCAGTTCAAACCACTCTCAAATCCTTTCCCTTATAACACTACTGAACACTCCCTCTTGCCCCACTTGCTCACCTTTACTCCAAACTTACCTTTATTCCCTACTAATTGTTTTTTCTCTCTATTTTGCGTTTCTTTTATTTGGCTATACCCGCTCCGTTCGTCCTTCGGGCTAACTCTGCTCCCCTACTCTACCCTCATATCCCACCTACCCCCAGAGCATCTACATTTAAACTTAACTAACCACTCCCACATACTCAAATACCATCCAATCAAAACATCCACCCCACCCCCACCCATAAAGCACTCATCTGCAAGTAACCCCACCCTCTTAATACATCACCTACACATATTAGCCAATCGAATAATTCAACTATCACTACCCTATATCATACTCCCTAAAGTAAACCCTAACTCAAAATAAACAACTTTCTGCTCCTCAACCAAAACCATGCTCCCTAAAATACTGTCCCTGCTAAATCAACTACTACTTCTAATAACCCTTATTTATTTAAACTACCTAACCCAACCCAATGTCATACATCATTCCCCCCAATATCATACCACTACCCTCTACTATGCAGACAACACATATAGCCCTATATATATATATATATATATATATATATATATATATATATATATATATATATATATATATGTGTGTGTGTGTATATATATATATATATATATATATATATATATATATATATATATATATATATATATATATATATATATATATATATATATATATATATATATACACATATATATCCCCTTGTCTCTTCCACTTCAACACCACCATGCTCTTCCCTTATAGAGTACTAACTAACCACAATACCTCCAACTACACTTGCCAAACACCCACAAAACTCATTAACTTCACTAACTACCCATATCCAAGAAAATATCTCCTACATCACCTTATCTCCATACTCCTTTCAGGAGACATCCATCCAAACCCTGGCCCCCCTCCATCCCTGACAAGACCATACAAGCCCTCCCCTTTGAAGTAACTCATAAATCTCTCCATTTCGCAGCCCTAAATATTCAGATCCTCTGTAATAAAATTCCTAATCTCCACGCCTGGCTTCTACATAACCAACCAGATATTCTCTCCATCTCTGAAACCTGGCTTAAGCCCCATATAATGGACTCTGAGCTGATACCACCCAACTATCACATAATTAGAAATGATAGAACAGATAAAAAAGGAGGTGGAGTAGCACTCTTATACTTATCATCCCTCCTAGTAACCCCCTATTCCAAACCTTTCCCTAAATTCGGTAACGCTGAAATGATACCTGCCCTACTTCACCTTAATAAACACAAGCTCATATTTGTGCTCTCCCTCTATATTCCCCCAAGAGATAATGTCTCATCCCTTGAAGACATTCTTTCCTGGGTCTCATCCAACATTGCCTATGAAACAATAATCCTGGGTGATGTTAATATAAACTGGGCCTCAATCCAATCTCCCACTAATCCACTCAATATTAACTTATATAACTTCACCCAGCTAATAAATTGTACCACAAGACCCACAAAGAACTCCTCAAATGGAAGCACCTTAGACTGGATCTTAGTGTCTCACCCTCAGAATATCTCCAATAGCGGCATTCTCCCTGACCCACTAGCTGTCCACTTCCCTACTTTTGCCCATAGCCTCCCCTCCACCACCCATTTATCCCACTCCTTCATCTCAACCCACTGCTTAAAAAACTTTAATCCTGAATCTTTCACAAATGCACTAAGAAATACCAATTGGAACCCCCTAAAAACCCTTCCTCTTGACAAAGCCCTCTCCCACTTCAATGCTACTTTTACAACCCTACTTAATTCCTTTGCCCCACTGAAAACTAAATGCATAAAAGGCAACCCTATACCCTGGTTATCCAAAAATACCCTAGCTACCATGCAACTTCATGATAAAGCCTGGACACGCCATGAAAAAATGAAAACCTCTACCACCCTCACAGAATATAAAACGCGCAATAAAATAAAAAAAACTTGTAGTCTCTGACCACAAAACATATTTCACTACCCTTCAAACCAATCACAATACGAATCCCAAACTATTCTGGAAGGGAATTTCATCCCTCCTCAACCCTAGTAAGTCAGAAAACCCATGCCCTAACCCACATGCATCTTGCAAACCAATTTAACTCCTTTTTCATTGACTCCATCAACAAATTAACAATGTCCTTCACCATAAATTCAACAGCCTCTGACCAGCCACCACCCCCCCTTCCTCCCCAACTACCTCTCCCCTCAACCCTCACCCTTTTCCATCAATCCCATCCCTGCAACCATTATAAAAAGACTTCTCCTAAAATTAAAACCTGGTTCCAATGCCCCAGATGACACCCCCCCACTTCTTAAAAGTAACTGCAGATGCAATTGCTTTCCCTATCTCTATTCTAATCAACCAGTCCATCTTAGAATGTCAGGTCCCTCAACTCTGGAAGAAAGCTTTCATAATCCCTCTCCACAAAGGTAGTAATAACCATGATATTACAAACTTTTGCCCTATAACCATCCTATCTCCCATTTCCAAACTACTCGAAAAATGTGTACACCAACAACTTCTACCCTATCTCATCAATAACCAACTTCTCACCAATACACAGCATGGTTTTAGACCAGCTTGTAGAACCTCCACTACCCTTCTTGCCTTCTTAGAAACAATCAACAAAGCCCGTGAATCTGGCCACTTTGTATCCACTATCTTCCTTGACCTCTCAAAAGCTTTTGATACCATCTCTCACAAGTTTCTTCTCAACAAACTCTCAAAACTTAACCTATCCTCTTCCTGTATCCAATGGTTCTCAAGCTACCTCACAAACAGACAGCAGGCAGTCAAATGGAAAAGAGCTATCTCTCCCTTCTTGAATACAACCACAGCTGTCCCTCAAGGCTCAATCCTAGGCCCCCTACTATTTAATATATTTATAAATGACTTCCACCAAGCCATTCCAAACTGCAGCCTCATTCAATACACTGACTATTCCACTATAATCTGTTCCTCCCCTTCCCTCACAATTCTTAATTATTTAACACAAGCCACCTTCTCTTCCACCGAGCAGTGGATGTTCAACAATCATCTGGCCCTTAACGTAACCAAAACAAAAATCATGATTTTTAATGCCTCCAAAACTGCCTCCTTAGGCAAAAAACTCCTTCACAATTATCAACAAAAACAATACTTCCCTAGAAATAGTATCAGATACAAAATTGCTAGGTATAATAATCGACGAACAACTAAAATTTGACAAGCATGTATACATCAATATCAAAAAAACTTGGTATGCTCTACCATCACAGACGCTTCATCTCTCCCTCCACCAGGACTATACTAGCCAACACATACCTTACCCCATCCCTTTTATATTGTGTATCCATCCCCACCAACCTGCAATCTTCCCTTAAAACCAAACTCTCAACCTGCTATAACAAAATATCCAAATTTGCTACAGGTCATAGAGCCACCTCCCACCACTGCAACTCCCTTCATCAACTAGACTGGCTAGAGCTACCACATTTCCTTACGTATACACAACTTATCCAAGCTCACAAACTTATATATAAAACATCTCTATGCCTCTCCCTTGCGAACACCTTCACAATGCACAACCCAAATCGACTTCTCAGATCTAATTCCCAAAACCTCATTAAATTGCACAAACCTACACATCCAGCTGGTAATCACCTGATGTCCTTCTCTTTAGCTCGCCTCTGGAACTCTCTCCCAACTCCCATTCATACCACTAACAGCCTTTCCTTGTTTAAAACCTGACTGCATGCACATCTTACCTCACAATGGATATGCCCATGCTCTCTCCCCACTT
Source organism: Protopterus annectens (assembly GCF_019279795.1). Taxonomy (NCBI): domain Eukaryota; kingdom Metazoa; phylum Chordata; order Ceratodontiformes; family Protopteridae; genus Protopterus; species Protopterus annectens. The sequence goes on from NC_056747.1 coordinate 841,223,669, forward strand.
AACCCCTGATTATACTTCATCCAATATTTACACACTCATTGGCACCGAAAATTGTCCTCTAGGAACTCTCCATCCTTATTGATCCATCATTACAGACCTCCAAACAAAACTCCACTGATTGGCCTAAAAAAAAAAATAAAAAAAAAAAAAACGAAAACAAAAAAAAAAAATTGTTTGATCTGCTATACTACCAATCTATTAGCTATCAAAATTGTGTACCGTAATGTTGTAAAAATGCAAAAATATAAAAATGTATTGTTTGTTGCAATTTGTATACTATAAGAATTTTGTACCAATATCTCTACTGCTCTATCTACTATGTATCTGTACTTTTTCTGGAGCTTTTCTCCCTGGGACTCCATTGGAAACGGGCTCATGTGGCCCAATGGACTATCCTGGAAAACAAACTGCAAATAAATAAAAATAAATAATAAATAATATTTAAAATGTCCTTATCTCAGGAGACAGATCAGGAAACTCAACACATGAATAGGAGCTTAAACTGATGGTTTTAAAAAGCAATGTTTAGTGCTTTTGTTCTTGTTTTGAAGAAGAGAACAAAATAATGAGTAAAAGTTATTGGACTTGCCCACAGCTTTTTTCCACAGAAGAGTGAGGAACTTTAAAGGTTTCCATGAATACACTGAAGTTATTTAAGGAATAGTGTACCATTTAAACAAAGAAAGGTACACATTGCTGTGGAACGTGCAGACAATACAGGTTCATTGCCAATAGTATGCCTATTGTCAGTTCTGCTCCAGGTACAGTGATGCCATCAACTGAATACCTGTTTTTTTATACTCTACAGCAAATTTGGTCTAGCATGCACAACATAATGTTTATTCTTGATATTGTATAGGAAACACACCCAGGACATAGGTTAGTACTAGGCTAACTGCCCTTGCGAGCCATTTTAAGCCTAGCTAATTATCCCTTGTGAGACTTAAACCTTGCACCTTGTATTTATAAGGCAAACACCTTAACCATTAGGCCACCCTCCCAACCCCATTGAGTGAAAATTAATCATCATTATGTTGGAGCAAGGCTGACATAATCATTAAGGTGTTTATTCTTCAGATACAAGGTACAAGGTTTGATTCTCACCTTTGGGAAGCCTGGCTTGGTTTAAAATGGTCCTCTGTGGTCAATAGCCAAGTAATCACCTATTAACCTATGTCTATGATTAATAAGAACATTGCTTAGGAATAATATGGTTTTCCCATTTTTTAAAGGATTTTCATTCCATGTTTTAGTGAGGGATCTTGATATCTTGTAGAGAAGTGTGAACTTGAATGCTAGCTAAGATTCAGTCCCTTCACTCATTTTTGTGTAAATGGATTTTTAAACTTTGAATGTGTGTTAAAAATCACACCAGCTACACTGTCGAAGTGAATATAGGCATTTATTTAATTTGCATATGATATGAAGTATTATTTTTAAACTTTATCATTTTTAAAGCTGAATAATAATTATTTTATTGTTTCAATATTGCCCCAATTTAGTATTTAAATACATACATTGCTTAAAATTTTGTATGTGTGTCTGTAGGAGTTTTTAGTGTTAACAAGAATGGCAACACTAACACTTTATTTTTAATACGTCAGTCTGACTACATATTCATGCTCTGCGTTTTAAGGTATCTCTTCTGAGTGGATTTGATTTTGCCTTCTCAAAGCCCTGCTATACGAAAACACCCAACTAGTGTGCATATATTGGGGGCTAAACTAGCACAGCAATTATTTCAAAAGCTTATTTTACTCATGCTAATGTCATCTGCTCCCCTGTTGTACTTACCTTCTGTAGGTAGTGCTAATTCTTCTGTGAACAGAAGATGCCAAAAGCAAGATAGACATAGACAAACAGGAATCTTTCGTAGGACATAATGGTCTGGTCTTAATGTTTCAAAACTCACCCTTATGGATGTTTGCAGATTTTGGTCAGTTACTGAACTTTTGAAAGACAAGATCATCAAAGACAGTTGCTGTAAGGGGGTGTATAATCTATATGTTTAATTATCACAAGGGAGTCTTAATAGTTTAAGTATATTTAAAGGGAGGATTCAGCTTAATTCTGAATGTAGAATGATTGATTGAAGTGCATTTGAAAGAATGCACAAGTGACCAAAGAAAGTTGTTGTAATACTTTAGGCCATGTGCCTTCTCATGAAATTAGCATAATCAACTCCATAAGTTCATAGGTTGGTACTAGGCTATCAGCCCTAGGGCCTATACAAGCCTAGCCATAACAATTCCCTGGCTATTTCTTCCCACACTATTTACTTCCCTGGACCCCTGTCTAGCAGGGCGACTGACGTGATCCCCGGGGTGAGTTTCTTTTCTCCCATCCAATCTTCAAGGTTCCTTTTGAAGAGGGCCAAAGAGGCGCTCTGCTTGACATGTATGGGCAATCTATTCCAGAGTCTGGGGAGTCTCTGGGTCAGGAACCTATCCCTCCAGCATGTTTTGTTTAATGTGATGGCAAGGTATAGATCCCTGGAGGGTGTGGCTCTGAGAGATTGTGATTCTATCAGTAAGCCAGTTAGCAACCCATTGGGTGATGTAAGGATTAATGCCCAGCTTAGTAAGTTTATCTATGATTCCAGAATGGGGGATGGTGTCAAAGGCCTTGGCAAGGTTTAGATAGGCTGTGTGGACCACCTTATCCTTGTCCATGGCTTTGGAGACTGATTCGAAGAAGTCAGTCAGGTTCAGGAGACAAGATCTGCCCTTCACAAACCCAAACTGGGTGGGGCCCAGTGTTTGAAGGTTGCCAATGTCTTTGTTTATAAGTTCCATGATAATACGCTCCATGGCCTTGCAGATAAGGCTTGTCAGACTGATGGGACAGTAGTTTCCGGGATCCAAGGTGGATCCCCCCTTGAGGAGTGGGATAACTGTAGCTCTGCGCCACTCAGTGGGCATGAAACCTGAGGTGAGGCTATGATTAAACATGACACTTAGGTGAGGTGCCAGTTCATACTGTAGTTCATGTAGTACACAGCCTGGGATGTCATCTGGTCCCATGGATGCTGTATTCTTAGCTTTGGAGAGTGCGTTTTTTACCTGTGTGGTCGTAATGTCCGGAATTTGGCAATCTTCCGGTATTGAGATGGGCCATTTAGGGGGTGAGATGGGGGTGAAGTTGGCACTGAATCGATCTGCCAGGATATTGGCAATATGCTTGGGATCAGTATATTTAATGCCATTCTGTTTTAGCTCAGAGCAGATATGAGCATTGCCATTTAGATTCTTGACATAGTTATAGAATGCCTTGTGGTTGTCTTTGGAATCTTTGGCAATTTTATTTTCGTAACTAGCTTTGGAGAATTTTATGAGGGATCTCGGTTTCTTACTGAGGCTGGTAAGGAAGTTTTTTGCATCCTGGGATTTTCCTCTTTTCTGCAACAGTTTCTTCCTTTTGTTGTAAAGATTGTTTATGGCAGGGGACCACCAGATTGGCTTCCTTTTTTTGGATGAGACCATCGTGGTTCTATTTGGGATGGCACGATTCATGCATGAGTGGATGTGCTCGTACAGTGCCTTAGTGTAGGATTCAGCAGTTGAACTTTCAGCTCCCGTCTGCATGGGTGTCATGAAGTTTGTCACTTCTGACTTGAGTAGCATGAAGTTGGCTTTGGAGAAGTTTTTTATGGAGGTTTCCTTACTGGGGGGTGGGGGTGGGGGTGGGATGTGGATGTTAAGGGTGATTAGCTTATGGTCAGACCTGACTAACGAGGGGGTGACCATAGGTGTGGAGCATCGATTTCCCATGTTGGTAATGACCAGGTCTAGGGTATTGGAGCCCCTGGTGAGACTACGGATTAGTTGATCCAGGGTGTTGGAATTTATGAATTCCAAGAACCGTTGGGCAAAGGTGTTGGTACATGAGTAGTTTTCCCAGTTAATGGCAGGGTAGTTAAAATCACCCAGTATCACGGTGTTTAGTTCTATCTTAATATTTTCCAGTATGTTTAGAAAGGTGTAGCGAGAATCTTGGGGTATGGTGGGGGGTCTGTAGCAAGCTACAATTTTGATTGCAGTCTTACCTAGTGTTAGTTACACCTGGAGAATTTCAGACGCATTGTGTTGGGCAACTAGCCTGGTGGTGTGAATATCCTTGGTGAATATTGACACTCCTTCACCTTTAGTGTTTCGGGCCTGCTTTGGTGGCCGAAAAGTGTGGTAAGAGTTGTAGCCTGGTATTGCAGGGGTGCTCTCTGGAGCCTTGAACCAGGTCTCAGTTAGTGCACAGATATCGATATTCTCCATTTTTAGTAACAGATATCGATGTTCTCCATTTTTAGGAGTGCCTCGAGAGAGTGCTTTAGGAGTGCCTCGAGAGAGTATCGAAGAACATTGCAAGTAAGGAGAAATCCCACCTTACATCAACCCTCTTTGATGATCTTGTTTTTCAAAAGTTTTGTAAGGCATGATTTTGGAAAATTGCAGTCAGCTGGGTCACCTATACCCCAAACACAGCTATAGCTGCAAGTTTGTAAACACATTTGGCAAAACAGAATATTCAAAAAGGTTTGAATGGTTATTTATGGTAGAGCTTCCTGTGCTGCCTGTAGAATAATTATCTGCAAGGGTAATGGTTTCATGAGTGGATATTTACTTGTTACATTGCTGTTTGATAATGTCAAAACTCTGTAAAAGCTGTATATTTAATCATCAATAGGTTAAACAATGTCTCTAATTATGACAAATCATTTCTACTGTAGAAAAATAATTCTTGTCAGTATTCACTTCCATTAAGATTGACAAGACACGTTACCCTCTTTCTGTGTTGGAAGTGTGTAAGATAACACCTTTGTTTTCAGGTTGCCATTATTCAGGGCATTTTTGAATTATAAACCTAACCCATATTAGGATTAAGACTCATGATGCAGAATTAATAAGTATCTAGTTATCGTTTAACGTCAGTTTGATTCCCTGCACGCTGACCTCATTTCTTGGTCCACTAATTTCTCATTAAATCTCTCAAAAGTAAGAGACCTGGGCAGAGAGTCCAAGTCTGCTACTCTGAGTGAATTTTGTGTGGAATATTCATGCACAGTAACACATTTTTATTTATTTATTTAACATTTGTTTACTGGAAAAGTCCAACTTGGAACAAAGTCAATTTTTAGTGGAGGCCCTGGGAGAGACGCTCCAAACACGTCTTTGTAACATGGGAGGAAACTGGAGTACCTGGAGGAAACCCACACGAACGCAGGAAGGACAGGCAGACTCCACACAGAAGGCACCCCAGCCAAGAATCAAACTGGAGAACCTCTTGCTGTGAGGTGACAATGGTACCGCTGCACCACTGTGCCGTCCACATTGTTTCAAGGTCAGGTGTCAGTCTACCCAGAACAGTGCATAATAGTACACATTGCCCTGTGTTTGCAATCTCAATAAGTGCAGATGTAGTTCAGAGGTCGCAGGTGATGACTTGATGTGCAAGACAACCACTGACCAGTTGTCAGAACTGTCATCTAAATGCACTCTCTTCACAAAAACCTCACCTCTATCATTAAAAGGTTTGTTCCACTTACTGAGAATGCTGTCATCAATCAGTATTTCACTTTTATTGCAGTTACGGTAAATTTTGCATTAAAACTGACATTGAAGTCCAGTCTGGTCTTATGTTAAGGTGCAGTGCATGTTGAGCTGCTATTTAAGTATTTTAAAGTTACATGATTGTGTCAACTGGCACTTTTCACAGAGTACATCACACTGTTAAAAAATTAGGCATAATAACCCTAATTTTTCTTTTGCAGTATGCAACACAGTATATGCTAATCACATTTCAGCTGACTAACATTTTTCAGATTGGTTCTTATTTGATGTATTCTACTGGGCAAAGCCTGAAGATAGCTATATTGGTTGCCTTATACATATGCCTGCAGTAACAACAATAATAAAATAAATGGTTATAGTAGCACTATTTATGTATACAGTGTATTAGTGAAATCCTGTTTTAACACTGCAACCTTTAACTGCCAGAGCACTTGTTGCCCCAGTAAAATTGGTCCTGAACATGCTGCTACTTTCTAAGGGGATACTTTTTTTTGCTTTCATTTCTTTTGAATGTTCCTCAGCCTACTTTTAACAGCATTAGAGATATTCCATTTTCCTCTGAAATGTGAAACCACTGGTGTAGATGTAAGTGATTAGCCTGCGTATGGAGATTGGTTGCAAACTTTTAATAAATGTTATAGCATGTAGCCACTGTCTAAAGAGGATGATTTTCTTCAGTGATGGCTCATCTCACCATTAATTATCCAGCGCACTGCTCCTATGGAAATTTATGGTTTGTATGGATACGATTGACAACTTATCGAAGGATTCCTTAAACGTTTCATGTAGGAAGCAAGTTTTTAATAATAACAGCGAAAGAAGGGATTCCCACGACTAGAACAACAAAACTCTTTAGCGTAAAACATTTTTATTTTACACTTTCATCCAAAAATGTTTTACGCTAAAGAGTTTTGTTGTTCTGGTTGTGGAGATCCCTTCTTTTGCTGTTATTGGTGGGTTTTATTTTTGGAGTTTCCTTTGGATTACCATCTTCAGTTGGGACTGTTTTTATAAGTTTTTAATAATACTTTTAAATTACTAATTAGGTCTGAAAGATTTCAAGCACCAGTTAATTTGCTGTTGACTATATTGAGCAAAAGTTGTATTGAGGGCAAGAATTCTTGCTTTCCTTTCAGTCGAACTACGTGTTCGTGTTTATTTAGTGAACTGTACAGTGAATTATATTGTGGAAATGTTCAAATGCATCATCCTATTCTTGCAGCTAGAAGTCTCTTAATACCGATTTAAGGGAGTCTAACTCTGATCAGTAGCTATTTGCACCAGTACTGATAGAATTTCCATTGTTTTCTGTGCCTGTTTAAACTACTGGAGCTATAGCTGAAGAGTTCATTTCCTTTCAACAAGCTGCTGTACCATGTATAGCCTACTAAGTTTGTAGCAAGTTTAAATTATCTTATGTAGCATGTGAACACCGTTTAGGGGTAGAGCTAAAAAGGGTATTAGAATCTCAGATGGGCTGATGATGCTAAATGTCTTCTTCCTTGCTGACATTGCAACAGTGTAGAAGTCAAGGAGCAGATGCCTGCTAGAAGACATTCTTCTCTGCATTGTTTTATTGACATTTTTCAACTAGAAAAAAAGGAGAAAGAAACAATTGAAAATACCAAGCCAGAACCAAAGAGTATGCACACAAATTAATGTACCATACAGTATAGTGAAAATCTCAAAATCCACTTTCCGCCCCCAGTTTTGTGCGCCAGATACCCTAAACATGGGTATGCTTCTCTCATGCCCCCCCCAGTTTGCTACTTGGTAAGTATAGCTCATCTTCACCCCCTGAATGCTTGGATTTTCCTATCTCTCCTGTAACCCTTTCCTTTGTGCTGCTCTAAGCATATCAGTCCTATCCTACCACACCCCCTGCACCCATCTCTCTCCTGTCTTCATCACACCTCTCCCAATCTGAAGAAATAATACCATGCAGTAGTTTATCAATGACCTGCCCCATTTTCCATTCCCTTACTATATCATATTTAACCCACCTTGCCTTTGGCTGCTTCATGGCTCTTTACTTCCTCAGCTTTCTTCATCTGAAGCATACATCAATCTGACAATAATTCCATCTCACTCTGTACACCTTACTATACCCTCACCACTCTAGTCTACACCTCCTACATCTTCTCAATGTCAAAAGAACAAACTTCCACATCATTGAACGCTAAAACAACAATACCAGAATGCCAAACATTCAAAATAATGAAACTGCACATATGTGCAGCAGAACACAAAACTTTCCTATTAAACTTGGGCACACAGTGGCAAGTTGTTAGTCTTTGGACATTCTAAAAGGACTGTTCTGCAATATTAAGATCACCATTATATATTTTTAAACCTAATTTTTCACCTTCTATCTGCTAGCCACATGGGTAATCATGGCAGATCATTATATATTCTACCTCCGAGAACTCACTACAGCTAGAAAGGGGCATGGCCCCAAACCCAGGTGTATTATGATCTTGCACAATTAATCTTCCTGCTAAATATATAGTTTACTTTTGAGACTGCACCACAGCTGAGAATGGGCATAACCCCAAATGCAGCTGAACTGTGATCTTGCACAATTACTCATGCTACTAATTATATATTCTACCTGTAAGACCACACCACAGCTGGGAATGGGCATGACCCTAAAACTAGCTGTACCAGGATTTCACACAATTACTTACTCACCCTGTTCAGTATTCTGATGTTTAGTATTCTTAGGTTTTGTTATTTTGAATATTCGACATTGAAGTCTCATTTTAACATTCGATAATGTGGGACCCCTTCTGGGACCTCCACCACATCTAAAGTTGTTAAAATCCCAATGATCCATACCTCCATGAACATCTACTAGCCCTCATAGACATGGACATCCAGTAAAATCTCATGGTGTAATACGTCACCTATGCACAAAATGAGTGGATTTTGTTTCTGACGTAACAAAATCCACTCAAGACAAACTGAAAGTTCTGCTGCTTAATGCTAGATGTCTAAACCTAAAACTGCACTCCCTGGAAGCATTCCTCACCTTGGAAGATGCTGACGTCTGTGCAGTCATTGAGACACGGTTCAAGGCCATGAAGGTCACCTCAGCCATGCAAGGCTACAATGCCTTCCACATGTTCAGACCTCAAAATGAGCATGAAAGAAGCAAAGGTAGAGTTGTATCCATCCTCATTAAAGCCAAGTACACCTCGAGACTGGTCAAACAGTACAACTCTCTCAAACTACTCCATGTCCAATTAAGTATGGGCAAAATACCCCTCCACATCATTGCTAGCTATAGGTCCCCCGCTATGAACCTAAAAAAGCACACCACCTACCTGGACTTATTGGAGTCACTCACCATACAGTCTAACACCTTAATCATGGGAGATTTCCACTATCCTTTCATCAACTTAGTGACATACATGAGCGCAAACATGCTTGCCCAGAGATTCCTGGACTTTGTCAATACAAATGCTCTGCAACAGATAGTCTGCACCCCCACAAGGGACTCAAATGTCCTACACATAGTACTTACCAACATGGGGGTTACTGCACTCTCCCTTGTGTGATACTCTCCCTGGTAAGGCTGGACCATAAATCAGTCTCATTCAAAGTAACTATTGAAGCTGTCACCACCACAGGAGCAAAAAACTTTTCCAAAACAAACTACAGCTACTAAGCAATGGTAAAAAATGTTTTGTACCCCCCCCCCCAAAAAAAAAAATCACAGACAGCAATCACTCCTATGCAGAGGTGTACACAAATGACTTCTATAAACAATTAAGCAACTGTATAGACTCGGCTGTACCTGACCGATTAAAACCAGGTCCTTCCAAAAAATAAGATATCCTGGTGGACATCAAGTATAAACGGGTTATAAACGGGTTATATAACAAAAGGAAAAAACTAATGTCTAAGAACAAGAGGGAACTGACTCATCAGAGGAAGAATTTCCTCCAGAGCTTGAACAAGTAAATCAGAAATCTTGTAAAGTCCTCTAAAGCTAATTACAAAGGTAAAATATCATCCCTAGCTAAAAATAATCATAAGGCATTCTTTAACTATGTCCAAAATCTAAAAGGGAATGCCCAGATATGTGCCAAATTGATAGTAGATGGTACCACTCATACCATACAAGAAGAAATTCCCAACCAGCTAGCTGACAGATTTAGCACAAACTTACCCCCTCTGTCCCCACCATCCATACCCCAGAGTATACCTGACACCAGTCCTCTGCCTAGTATCTCTAGAGTTTAGGCCATATCTGTGCTCTCCAAAGCCAAAAACATGGCCTCAATGTGACCAAATAACATCCCAGATTTATTAAGTAATCTAAAACAGGACCTAGCAGACCCTCTTGCCTTTTTCCTTTGACCATAGCCTGAGAACTGGTTTTGTTCCTGCAGAGTAGAGAACAGCAACAGTAATCCCCTTGCACAAAGGGGGCCATCTACCGACTCTTGGAACTATAGACCCATAAGTCTAACCAGTCTCATTTACAAGGCCATGGAAAGAATCATCATAGACCTTATCAACAAGGACATAGGTGACCTTCAAACTATAGACCTAACCCTTGACTTTGTCAAGGGTAGATCATGCTTATTAAACCTAGTAGACATCTTTGAGAAAGTTACCAAAGCCCTGGATAAGGGTAAGAGAGTGCATACTGCCTATCTTGACCTAACCAAGGCTTTTGACACAATCCCACACTCAGGTATCATTAAGAAACTCTCCCAGCTGGGGATTAACCCTTACATCACTAGATGGGTTGCCAGTTGGCTCACTGACAAAACACATACTGTCAAAGTCAGTGACTCCACCTCTAGCAGTAGACCCATCACCAGTGGCATAAGACAAGGATCTGTGCTGGGCCCTTCACTGTTTATAATCAATTTCTTGGAAGTCTAGGCTAAAGTAGATAGCCTTGGCTTACCAAGTTCACTGATGATTGCAAATTGGGTGCAATTACTGAGTCTCCAATGATGCTAACATATTACAGGAGGGGCTAACACAGACAAATGGCTGGTGCCAAAGCCATGGTCTAAAGATAAATGCAAAAAAGTGCATTATTATCCCCTTTGACAAAGAAGAATTTCTGGTTAATTACAATACTGACAGTACCCCCGCTAAGTTCAAACCCAGTGGTGCAAGATCTGGGAACACAGGTAGATAGCAATCTGAACTTTGACCATCAAGTTTTCAGAGGGCTAAGGAAAGCCTTATAAGTTGTGTATCTCTTAAGTAAGGGTATTGCATCCAGATCTAAGGATGTTATAACTCTACTGTACTCGACCGTCATCAGACCATTAATAGACTACAATGCTCCATTCTGTATGTACCTCACCAGACACCTGCAGCAACTGGAGAGACCACAGAGGTTTCTCACCAACAAAATACAGGGCCTCCAAACTATGACTTAAGTGGTTAGAGTTAAAGCCCTATCACTGTACTCTGTATCTTATAGGCTGCTGTGAGTTGGTCTGTGGCCGGCCTAAAGGGCAGTCTCTGACTCTGCCCTGATGGATATGCTACACATCCGCAAGTCAAATGGCATGAGAGTCACTCACTGTCGGGATCGTAACCTAGCCTGTTGGAAAGAGAGATATATCTCCCAGAGATTACTTCTACTCTGGAATAAACTTCCAATTTGCATGAAGCAGAGCTCCTCAGTGACCCTATTCAAGCCCAACATGAACAAATGGATGGGAGACCACAAATTCACCCTGAGGGTGGCACCAATGTCCCTCACGGACAGGGGTAGTTGGTGTTTATCATAGACTCGCTTTGAGAATTACATCCAGCTAACCAAGGACAATTGAGTCAACTCAGGATTAATATGGCTAGGCTTGTAAGGGCTCTAGGACTGCTAGCCTAGTAACCTCCTATGAAACTATAAACCTATATTATAGTTCCCACAATTGTGTAACCACCCTCCATGCTCTACACCATTCACTGCTTCCTGCCTAAGTTCATCGGCTGCAAACGGTCATCCTTCCTAACCCAGCTCTTCCTCAGCATCTTGAAACACCTTCTTGCTCCAGTTTTTCTATGGCCTTGCAGATCCTATGTAATATACCGTACCCACATGTCCTATCACCTAATTGTTCTTTTCTTATGCAGCTTCTTTTGCTGTACCTTCCCCACATCCCCCAACCTCTCCTCAACTATTTCTTATTCAACTGCTTCTCTCCAACACTGAAAATCTATCCCTGAACCTCTGAAATTGTATGAGATCTCTCCAATTACACTTATACTCCAATAACCTAACCTCTATCCCACATTCCAAATCCATATATCTTAAGTCATACTCACTCCCCCACTCCCTACTGATTCTTTCAGATGTCTCCAAATATTCTGCCATTGCCTCATCCATTATTCCTAAATAAGAGCCCTCAACATCACTGCTTCCTCCTCCTTGAAATCCTTTTCTCAGAACACCTCCCTCAAACATCTATCAATATTTACCATCATTAAATACCTCCTAATGTCCAACATCCCTATCTCTCCTGCCTTCTTGTTGTCATTGTTTCTTTCCCTATCCTAATACTCCTCTTCCAGACAAACCCATCACACAGCTGCTTCTCCCTCAATCACATCTCTTGATTGCAACAGAATAAGACAGCTTAAATACACAACTAGAGACAAAATTTGGCATGCTAACTGCATAAAATCTATGTGCCAGCAACTTGTGAATCCCCTCCCCTAAGTTCCGGTCTCTAGTTTCAGCTAATGTAGGGAAAACATTCAATCAGTTTACTTAAGACCATTGCTTATCACAGGCAATTCTTGCCTTACCCCCATTAGCTTCATCCTGGAGTGTCTTCAGCAACTTCATTTTGCTCATCCACAATCCTGAAACTATGCCAAATTGTGGGAAACCCCCACCCAAAAAAAACCCTCCAGAATCAAGAGTAGCAATTTTCATATATCCTCTAAGAGCAACATGCATCCATCAGTAAACAACTGAAAAGGCCAAATGACCCTACTGGTGTATTTAGTTAATGTCTGTCTAATGTTTACCACTAAAAATTCCATAATCCGTCTGAACAATATGAGTAATAAGAGGCACACTTCCTCCACCCTCATCATTCAAATCCTTTCAGAAAGCTCTGCATTCACTGTTGTCATCAGATGTACATTTTTATTAAAAAACTTTGATTCCTATTGGTAAATCTGCCCCCTGCCCACTCAAGTGGCCCCAGTGGCCCACAACATCTGAAACAAGAAACCTCATCATGAATGTCAACTGCTTTTCTTAAAACATAATGAGTTCACCCCAGTAAATCATCAACTAAAGTTTCTAAAGCCTGAATCAGTATCACCATACTGAATTTTCTTGAAGAAAACTATTCTCAGAAAGATTCCTAAATATAAAACTAATTGTTCTAGGATGCAAAGGTTGTAGCCTATCTTCTGCCCACATTTTTGGAGTAGCCACAGCTTAATGTACCTACATTGTCCCAAACTCAAAATTCAGTGGAGGCTTGTCACAGGTGCCTCTGAACTCTGTTTTGCTGTAGATACATCAACCTAGCTGATATCCTGCAAACATAGAGATGAACATGGACCTCAATGCTGGGCCACAGTAAGCTGTCCATTAGCACACATCAAAGTATCAGAAAGTTGTGAGCAGATCGAATTGCATTGTGAGAATAATTGTGAAAAGGAATAGCTGTAGTAAGGGAAGCTTCCTATGCAGTGCTGCATAAGGTTGTGTAGTGTGAATGGATATGATTACAAAAGAGAGCAGTACACTGAAAGTACCTGCAAGTATATCTCTTTTGACACCCTGCAGTTATGTTTGATTTAACAATACAACTTGAATACTCTATTGTGACAAAACAAGAAATATTACTATATGCTAAATTATTCTGTTTCCTTATCTCAGACAGATTCATGACAATAATGAGCAATGTAGATGTTGCTGGGTTTTGTGCTTATACCATAAAATTGCAAAATTTCTCTTTTTTTAAGTCGTTGCTTGTGTTCTACAATGGGATATACTTTGTGATGTTGTGACAAACACTGACATTTTTTTCTGCAGGTTGTGACCTCATGTATGTCATATCTCAGAGTATACTTATCTATTTAAATGTTGGTATTCAAATTAATATGGCATCTGCGTTTTTGTTGAGTTCAGTTATGGAGAAACTTGCTTTGCTGCATTAAAATTGACAGTGTGAGCCACAACAAGTTGTCATGACTCCACTACAAGATATATGCCTGGCTATGTCTTTGTTGTTTTGTGAGTACACAATAATAATTTGTATTCATTTTTATATTCCTCATACATTATTATTATTTGCAGATAAATGGCATGAGACAATTGTTGCCTACTCTTGTTATAAATATATACTTTGGATAAATAAGTTTATTCAGAATTTTGATGTCATTATCTCTTGTTAATGTAAATATATCTTCATAAGTAACTTTCCTACATGGTTGTGATAGTACTGTGATCAACTACCTTTATTTTGTAAATGCTTCTCTTTTTGATAAATCTGTCTTTATGTTCATAAAAATCTTTAAACATAGAAGTTTGGATGTTTTAGATTTCTGGTTGTTATGATCTTGTGATCAGATGCTTTTCACTCTGAAAATACATTTCAATTAGTATTGTTGTCAGCATAATATGATCAAGCTGACTTTATGTTCATAAAAGAGTTCACTTTTTCAATTCTTAAATAGTATATTTTGCTTTTATTTATAATGATTACTGCACATTTTCCAAGGTTGTCACTGAGAATGGGGCTTGCCGCGTTGGATAGTGGAGGATGACAAAATATGAATAAGTTAATAGGGAGATACATAGGTAGGTAGACAGACTGATAACTAGGATGAACAGATTTTGAGAGGTGATAGTATCACTGTCGTTTTAAAATGAAGAGATGAGTGGTGTGATATCACTTACACAGATATGGAGGTGACTATAAAAGGACAGATAAAACGTGACAACAGTGGACAAAAGCAGTTCGGTGAACACACCCATTTCTAAAAACATTATCAACTGGGAAACAGTTGCCATTTAGTACTTAGATATGTTTCTGCTTTGCAAATGCATCGTCAGGCACATTCCCATTAAAAGGACAATGTGAATATATTCATTCATTTTGGAATTCCCACTTTATTCTATTCGGGTCTTATGGCAGCCAGAGCTGAACTCAGCAACTATTAGATGCAAGGCAAAAAAGTCTGTTTCAAAGCTAAAGGAAATGTTTGGACATGAACAAACCAGAACAGGAAGAGGACATGTCCGGTGTTCTGAATCTGGACTCCATTTAAGTGACAACATCACATGACATCTGTATTATTAACTCATGGGAAAAAAAATCTTAGTATGTTAAGTGTTTTCTATTGTATTATTATTTCAAATATCTAAATAGGTCAAATTAACCCACTGCCATGTAAGGTATAGACAAGTCCTTTTTATTGTGAACACAGAGAAATGTATGGAAAGAGTAAACCACTTGTTTATATCGGGTGTTATATGCTTATATCAATATAAAACACAGACAAGTTCTTTCTGTTCCTATCACAAAGAGTTCCCTTGTAAAGATTGTATAATGTGCTTATCTCCTGTGATATAGTTCTAATTTAAGAACTGTCATGACTTTGTTTTTTATGATAAGGTACTGTTAATAGCTTATTTCAAGGCTAAGGAAAGCCATAAGCATGACTCAAAGTGTATTACACATTTTGTTACAGAAATTATATTGAAATGGTTTCTCCAACTCAAAACACATAACAGTTTCTTGATAACTGCTAAGCCAAACTACAGTGTCAGTATTTCTATTTTTTTATGCTTATATTGTTTTCTTCTTGTTTTGTCTTAATTTATTGCAGCATTCATTTCTTTAAAATTTTTTCTTGCTGTTTGAAATGTTTTGCATAAGGCAAAAGACAAATCTTTCATTTCCTATGTGAAACATTGGAGAGATTAACTGGGAGAAGCTGGAAATGAACATTTATATTTAAAGTAACAAAGGAGGCCATGTCAAGGTTTTCTTGAGACAGCTGCCACAAAATATTGCTAAATCAATGTACTTGACATTTCCACTTTGTTCAGTATCTGAACATTGTTTTCTTTCTTGTTTTTTTCTGTGGATCTATATTACGTGATCAAATGATAACAACAGCGAACGCTCTAAAGAGCGAAAATTCAGCACATCAAAACCATAATTGTGGGGGGGTTGCACCCCCCACACCCCCCGCTAAACATATATACCGACTCCAAGATCGCACTACAGTGAGGAAAGGGCAAATATTCCGTTCTTCACTGTACCACAATCCCACAAAAAGCACTTTGGTGTGCTGCATTTTGGCTCTTTAGATTGTTCGCTATTGTGATCATTCGATCACATAATCCACTTTTTCTGTTGTTGTTGTATCGCAGTTGTATTTTGTATAAAATTGCCTTCTTTGTGTCATTATGTTGTGTATAGAACAGAAAACAAACTTTGCATTTCTTTTTGTGTATCATGGGAGGAGCCTGACACAAGTCTGCCTCGAGACATCTGCCAAAAACCCTGCAGCGTAAGTATATCTAATTTTGTTTGTGTACTTGCGTTATTGTTTTTATTTTTATCATGTTTTACAACAGTGTAATATTATTAAAACTGTCTTTCTTTGAATTTTAAAACTTTTAGGTGATAGCAGAAAGTAAGCCACTCTTTGGAGGCAAAAGAGACAATTCTTTTGAAATGTGGGAAAAGCTAGAAACCGCTGCTGTATTATAAATAAAAGGGAGAAGTACTTCAAGGTTTTTTTTTTTTTAAATTTGTCAGAGAAAAGTACTGAGTTACTATATTTTTTTATTTGTCTTACATTGTGCTTTTTCTTCTATTCCTCTTGTTTTATTGCAGTGCTATTTACAGATTTTTTTTTTTGGAGGGGGGGTGTTAAAGTACTACTTTACAAAAGAAAACAAACATTGTGTCTCTTTCTGTGGAGACTGGGCTTGTGAGTTATGTGTGGGGAGTCTGAAAACTAGTCTTGGTATGTAAGTTAACAAAGAAAACCAGGTCAAGTTAAGTTACCTTTCAGGACAGACTGCTGTGTGAGTAAATCTGATTTTCCCTGCCTCACCCACTGTGTTCCTGACATATTCTTAAACTCAGTATGTCTTATACTAATTTAACTTCAGTAGCCCCTCCCACACCTGCCTTATTCTTGCTTACAAATGATCACTAAAAGATCTTATTGTGAACACCCTCCTTAAGCTAAACGTCAATTACTCTTCTATTTATATCTTCCCACCTTTGCAACAATATCCATAGGTTTAACCGTTCCTTCTTATGTTTTACAGTCATCAATTAATAGCACACTTAGTATTTTTCTACAAGCTAGTTGTAAACAGACACAATAGAACATAGGTGTGTGCATACACACACACACACACACACACACACACACACACACACACACACACACACACACACACACATTCTGTTTAAAATGGTACTTGTTAAAAGCATCAGTGAAGAATGTAAAGGGAGGTTTTAAAAAGCAGTATGCACTGCTTTAATACATATTTTTTTACATAAGCAGGACTGTACTTTAGATTAGCTTTTATACTACGTAAATTGCCTTTCAAAGATTTGATAGATGCTGGTAATCAGAGATCATGTAAAAAATTGAATGCTCATAGAAAATACATTTCTCAGAGACATGACTTTAAACATCTATGGTGTAAGTATAGCTAAAATCAGAGCAACAGATAGGTCTACTTGCTACAAATATATTGCTCATGTTGTGACACATTCTAGCATGCAGCACCTAGCTGCAACTGCAAATGCAATCTTGGCATTCATTTAAGAAACTGCAACGTCCTTGTGACTTCATGAATGAATGCTGTTAAATCACTTGTGCCCCTATAGGGACCTGCTTACCATGCATCATGACAGCTTACATCCAGCACAGCTGTGGCCTTCACCCCACCCTAATTATGACTCTGGTTATAGTATGTATATATATATATATATATATATATATATATATATATATATATATATATATATTTTTTTTTTAAACAAGAAGTATCTTTATTAAATTATCACGTATGACATAGGCCATGTTATATTTATATAAATGAAAAGAAACCACAGAGACACAATCTCAGTTGCAAACATTATACATTCCAAACCGTGTGACACAACTGTTGCTGCAAACATTATACATCCCTTTTAACATGTCCAGTCATTGACAGTTAACCATTCAAATCCTGCCTTCTTTTAAACCTTGTTCCTCCTCTGCATGTATTGATCCCACATTTCCCATTTTTTCCTATGTAATTTGCTCCTACCCTTTTCTAAAGATCCCATTCCCACTTGTTTTATGTTTGTTAAAATCTTTACTACTTCTAGTAAAGTTGGTTGAGACTTTGATTTCTATTTTTTAGTAATTGCTTTTTGGCAGCCATCATAATTAGACTCAGCAAGGCCTTACTTTGTCTAGGCAATTCCAATTATGCATCATAGCTCAAAAAAAATAATTTCCCCATTTACTCCAATTTGCTCACCCAGCATCCCCGACAGAGTACTATGCAGGGAATCTTTAAAAACAAACGGCTGAAGGTGCGAACTGTCTTCTTTTAATAAAAATAATGAAAGAAATAAAACAGAGATAAGCACTTTCATACTTGACACAGTACTTCTTCATATCTAATTAAAACACAATTACATTCCCTTTTTTATAGGGTTTAATTATTCAGATCACGTGCCTTCAATAGGGGTTTAATAGGAATGAACTCATTTAACCTTTTCCCTCTAGTTGCCTGTACGATTGTCATCCATTTCATTTCTAAGCATTCTATACGTGTTCTTATATCACCTCCCCTACAACCAACATGATAAATTTCCAACACCATAAACTTAAAACAATGATTATTACCTGCTAAGCTGACATGTTTAGACAAAGCATTTCTGCTATCTTGCTTACTAACACTGTATAAATGTTCTCTTATCAGATCTCTTAAGCAACGGTTAGTTTTTCCTACATAAAGCATTTTACACATTTCACAAGAAGCTAAATAAACTATGTTGCAGGTACCGCTGTCAACATAGAAATCAAATTCAAAAATATTGTCTGTGTCAAGATGTATAAAAAAATCATCACTGCAAATAAATTTGCACATATTACAGAGATGACAAGGAAAAGTGCCTTTTTTACTGGTATATGACTTCTCTTTAAAACCAGAGGGTGTCAAAGGCTTATAGCAAAGCATTTTTTGATAGTGTTATACATCCTATGTATATATAAATCAAACCTCAGAGAGAGTGTGTGTCAGCTTCTTGGGCAGGGACATGAAGTCACTGGTTGGATAGAGAGAGTGCTGGAGGTCTTGGCTTGGCCATTCAGCTGAGATCTCAACTTTATAGCTATGCTAGTGGGGAGTCTTACTGGGGATCTGGAGAAAGAAGGAGAAACCAACCCTGGACTGACTGTGGTCTCTGTGTGCTCTTAACGGAAATTGCACTTGATGCAGAGAGATGCATCTGGTAATACTGTGTGTGTAACTTGTCATCCTCTCAATGTACATCTCCCACTGGTTCCAGTGGGTGAGGACTAAGGTTCCTTGATTACTGGTGCTGGGGCATTACATCCCCTTTGGAGCATTTTTTTGTATTTAGGTTTATAGGTGGGTACTAGGACAGCTGCCCTTGTGGGCCATTTTAAGCCTAGCCATTTTCCCTTAAAGGTGATAATTAAACCCTGTATTTTGTGATTGTGAGGTAAACACCTTAACCATTATACCAACTCCCAACCCTAAGAAGTCTCATCTTCGGTGGCAGAAAGGATACTGGTGGTGTCCAGCTGACTAAATTCAGAAGTACTTACAGCCAGTAGTAATTTGTTTCCATTCATTTTCAGCAATAGCTGATAACAAATTGTCCCTGCCAAATTATCACAAATGTACTGCTGGCAACATACATGTTTAACTGATCAAATACAAGAAATAGTGCCCAGAGTAATTTATTTTAACTTTTTCTTCAAAATAACAATTGAATGTAACATCTCTTTCTCCCCTAATAACCACAATGGTAAAAAAGAAATATTTGACAGAACAAATGCAAGAATTACTGCCTGGTATAATTAACTGATTTAAAATCTCATGCAGTGATAAAAATCCCAACCATAACCATAACCATAGTGGAAGTTTGTTTCTAATGATAACCCTTAAAAGCTCTAACATCTGTTCCCCACAATAACTAGAAATGGACTGAAGAGAGAGAATGTGTGGCTGATCAAATGTAAGAAAAAAAATCCAAAGTATTGTATTTCATTTTGTTTCCAACAATAGTAGTAAACCCTACACCCCCAAAAAATTATATATAATTATAATTAGGGCACTGAACTCCTGACTAACTGTCAAAAATTACTTCACATAGTTTTACATTTCAAATTATTCTAACAATGACATGCAATTTTAACAGTTCCTCACCCAAATAACCATAACAGTATTCAGTAAAGCAGACACATCCGATTAACCAAATGAAAGAAAAACTGCCCTCAAAATATTTTTTCAGGTTAACGCTAATATTAATATTTGAAGTGTTTTTGTCAGAATTTGTTAACTTACCTTTTATACCACCGCATGCATTGCCTGCAGTGTTGTGATGCTTTTTCCCTCCACACATTCATATTATGGAAGTCCCTTTTGGTTCTTATAACCTTTGCAAAAATATAATTATTCTTTGCTGACATCACAAAGGTTTTAAGCTGAACTTTATCCCATGATGTCAGTTCAAGGATTTCATAGGGATGTTTTCATAGACTTAAATGGATGCATAATCATACATGAGCAGGGGCCCATTCAATAAAGGCTGTGGTCTTATTACAATGTTATCTCTAGGGTGATGTCACAGAAGATTAATTAGATTTATTTTTATCATAGTAAGATGTTTACAAAATGTTTTATTAAAAGAATTACCCAAATTCTTAGGGAATGATAGGACAGGACAGGAAAGGAAGGGAAAGGAATTGTAACATATAATTCACCTGATGCCAAGATGCAGGTAGGAATGTTAATAAAACACTGCAAAGGAAGCAGCTAGTAACAAATGTTCAATAACTAGAAATACACTAGACAGTAAGGACACATCTGAATGACTAAATGTAAGAAATACTGTCCAGAGTAATGTATTTTGTCTTGCTTACAACAATAACACACAACATTAGCGACTGTTCCTCCACCAAGACAATACTGCACAGAGCAGAGTGAGCATATCTGACTGATGACATACCAAAATGTTACAAAAGGTTATATAAGTATCAGCCTCTTCCAAAAACAAAAAAAAACAGTGTCAGTAATCCCCCCATCCCCTATTATCCACAGAAGGACTTAGTATAACAGACATGTTTGATTTACCAAGTGCAAGAAGTAATACTCAAAGGCTTGGTTGCAATAATGGCATTTAAACATTGCAGCACACCCTTCATAATCATTTCACAGTACTGCTTCCCACTAAGTGCATCACATTTTGCTGACAGTGACTTTGGTTATATTTAATATTTTGCACTTGAAACAAATGGCTTGCCAAGGTAAATTTGTGAATAACCATTTGGCTAACTCCAATTGCTCTTCTGTTATTCATTTATTATATTTCCAAAGATAAAGATGTATTTAGTTACAAAGAAGTATCATCACTATTATCATAACTGTATGCAGGACACCTCTGCATACATATATGTTAGATAACAAAATCTTATATGCAGGTCTTAGTAATACTGTAAAATACATTTAAAAATGGTTGTTGACGTATTCTGAAAAAATATAACCATGGCTTGTTGTATTACCTAAGCACATGACAGACAGAAAAGTATTCCTAAGTTATTCCAGATTTTGTTATAATGACCTGAAATCAAAAAGTAGTTTAATCCCAAACTGATGTTTAAGTAACCGACTTAAGCTCAAACTAAATTGTCATTCTAAGCCTGAGTGGTATATTATACTCAAAATCGTGTCCCCACATCATCACTGTGATAGAAGATGATATAAATAATTGATAAAAGATGGGTTGATAATGTTTGACAGTATTTCACAACTGCTTGGGAAACTCAAACATTTGTTAAACAAACACATCCCTATTCATGGTAAGAAACAATGCTGTAGTTTTACCTGTGGGTCAAGGCAGAGTTCAAGGAGCCTTGTTATGAGCAATATCATTATAGACGCTGTATCAAAGTAACAACAGACAGCAGGGAGGGAGACTGGCAGTAGAACATGGGAATGGCCAACTCATCACCACTTGGGTCAAATATCTTAAATCTCAAAACAATGTTGAGTAGCAGACCTGGGGAGTTGCTTAATCTTCTAGACTGAAAATATCATGCCTTCAAAGTGATGGGACCGAAAACTGAAATTAGCTGGAGAAGTTACTTTTACAGCTCCTGTAAAAAAATGTGTCTCAAAACTGGACTTAGGCATGTTTGTGAGTAGAGCTATAAAATCTTGGAAAATGTTACTGACCTTTTAAAGAAAAATACATAAGAAATGATACTATAGCAGTATTGTATCAAGATAAAAGTGAAACATCTACATCATTCTTTCCTTTTAAACAAAAACGGCACGTATAAAATAAATAGTGTAAAATGATTTACCACTGAATTTTGAATTGTAAAAAATGAGTCTGAATTCTACTTTTTTCCTATATAAATCTGTGCACTGTTGAAAGGTAAATGTTTTTTTCAAAGGCTGAGATAGATCAAAGTTTAATTCCTTATTTGGACAATGGCTTGCTAAAGCACACCCTCCCCCACTGTACATGTAATTGTGGAAACTGAACAGCATCTTCCAAAATCTGAATCAAAGCATGTTTTATTCTTATTTTTTTATTTTATTTTATTTTAGATTTGTTGACTGGGATAGTCTGACTAGTTGCATGTCCATTTTCAGTGGAGGCTCGGGGAGAAAAGCTCCAAGGGTAAGCAGATACTGCATTACATAATACCAGCATTACATGTTACAAACAGACTATTTACAGAGATTACATAAGTAAGCAAGTTAAACAAGTTCCACAGGTTAGAGTTAATCCCGAGCGTAAATCAGGATTAAATTAAATTACACAGTAAGATGGTTAACAGATTTTTACACATTCTAGAGAGAGTTAGCCAGGCTTGATACAGTGACATAGCCAGTTGTGACAAATGTTGTTTGAGACTAGTTTTAAATTGACCTAAGGTGGAAAGTAAGGTAATATCAGCTGGAAGAAAGTTCCAGGATCTACTTACAGAGTTTGCAAAGAGAGAGTCGCCGGCTGTGTTATTAATTTTGCTAGTCTGAATTAGTAGTTTGTTAGAGGATCGAAGCGGTCTAGGATTGTTATAGGGGGTGATAATATTTTTAAGTGCAGGAGTATTGTCCGAATTATAGAGGATTTTATAGGCCATAATCAGTTGGTTGTACTGGATTAGGCTGGGTAGTTCAAGCCACCCAAGCTGGTTTAGATTGATGCAATGATGTGTCCTAAATGGCAGCCCAGTGACAAACCTGGCAAGGTTGTAGCAAGTTGAGAGTTTGTTAAGGACAGTCTTGTTTAAATTCAAGAGTAGAGGGGATGTATACAGAAGGGTTGAAAGAAGGTGAGAGCGAGCTATGGCAATTTTAGCTGAAGGAGTTAGGAAGGCTTTTATTCTGTAAAGTGACCCATTTTTTTATTGATGGTTTTGATAGTTTGGTTAACATTTAGGACGAATTTTAGATTATTATCTATAATGACACCTAATAGTTTTATAGAGGGGTCAGGGGAGAGTATTGTGCCATCATTTGAATTTATGGTAAAGGTGAAAGCGGTAGACCTACGTGTTGGTGAAAATAACAGCATTTTAATTTTTTGGGATTTAGGATCAGACGACGTTCAGAAAGTCAGTTTTCTATTGTATTAAAGGTAGTCTGGGTAACTGACCATAACTCTATTGGAGATGTGGCCAAGCAAATCAGAGTAGAGTCATCAGTATATTGGATACAGTTGACATTTGGGATGACAGTATATGGGTTCATGTCAGTCCATCGAAATATCGGAATAACGAAAGTCACTATTTCGAAACAAAACCATCGACAATTCAAAACATCGACAATACATGTATACGAAAGTACAGTGCTAACATGGGTCCTGCAAGGGGGAAGTAAAGGATATGATATGATACTGTACCCATACTAAACCCCCCTTGCAGGACCCATGTTAGCACTGTACTTTCGTATACATGTATTGTCGATGTTTTGAATTGTCGATGGTTTCGTTTCGAAATAGTGACTTTCGTTATTCCGATATTTCGATGGACTGACATGAACCCCAGTATAAAGGTCATTAATGAAGATGGAGAACAGCAAGGGTCCTAGTACAGAGCCTGGTGGTACTCCAAGGGTGTTAGGTAGAAGGTTAGAGAGTTTGTTCTGCCAGAGGACAGCCTGCTCTCGACCATTCAGGTTGGATTGAAACCACTGAAGGGCTCTAGTATCTAGAAAGAATGTTTGCAGGGTGTGGATTAAAAGTTGGTGATCAACCATATCGAATGCCTTGGAAAGATCCAAGAAGAGGGCTGAGGATATATAATTATTGTTGCAATTATGGTTTATGGTGTTGGTAAAGGCTAGGAGGGCTGAAGTAGTGCTGTGATGAGGACAGAAGCCATGCTGAGTGTCTGCCATAAGGTGATTCTGGATTAGGTGGTGCATGAGTTGTCTATGAATACATTTTTCCATAATCTTTGCAAGTGGAGAGAGTATAGCTATTGGCCTATAATTGGAGAATTTAGTAGAGCTGCCTCCTTTGTGAAGTGGGATTACATAGGATATTTTCCAGATGGTGGGAATTTTAGATTCTACTATGGTTCAATTTATTAGTATTGAGACGGGGTAAGCAATAACATCAGCTGATTTTTATAGGTACTCGGCAGGGAGTTGATCAGCAGAAAGTGTAGTGGGTTTTAATTTTTTGATCAAGGTACGGATAAGTGAAGTTGTGACTGGTTGGAAGCTGAATGCGAGTAGGTTTCTAGGGGTGCTACTTTCAGTACCAGGGGAGCTAGGAGGTAGTTGGCTAGCTAGGGCTTGAATTGTCTCAGTAAAAAATCAGTTAAAACTGTCAGAAACATCTTCAGGGGTTTTATCAATAGTAGCAGCAGGGACTGGGGTTGAAGTTTGTCCTGGATGTAGTAGATTATTTAAACCTGCCCAAAACTTCTGAGGGTTATTTTAATTTACTGTCTGTAAATTACAGCAGTATTGTTTTTTTGTCTTGTAAAATGGATTTTTTAGTTTTGTTCCTGGATTGCCTGTATTTAATGTGATCTTGGGGGTCTTTAGAAGAACGTCATAAAGCCCATGCTTTGTTTCTAAGGGTAATTTTGAGTTTAGACTCTTTAAAAAGCCATGGCGCAGTTTTTGCCTTTGTTCTCTTTGAACGAACAGGAGCATGCAAATCAAGGATCTCAAGGAATTTGTTGTTAAAGTATGCTACTGCTTCCTCTAAGGGGAGGTGTTTTAGAATAGACCAATTACATGAGTTTAGTTCTTGTTGGAATTTGGCAGGGTCAAAGTTTTTATTGTTTCTAACCTTTATGAGTAAGGGTTGTTGGGAATTAATGGCTTTGTGCTTAATTACATTTGTGAGAATGTGATCGCTTAGGCCATCAGGGAGGGTACCAGAGGTGTACAGTTGGGGGTGACTATTTATGAGTACCCAGTCAAGTATGCTTTCTTTTTGGTTGGGTTTACCTATCCTGGTAGGGGTGGATATGATTTGTGTGACTGCATGCAGGTTAATATGGGTGGTTGGGGATTCTGAGGAATAGGTGCCCCAGTCTATGTTAAAGTCTCCAAGTAGTAGGGTTTCTTGGGGGTAGTGACATGATAGCCAGTGTAGGATATCTTCAAGTGTAGATATATTGTTACTTGGGGGTATGTACATACAGATGATATTAATACATTTATTTTTATTAAGTTGCAATTTGGTGGCAAGAATCTCCAAGTTATTAATCTGAGGTGGTTGTATTACATCTATGGTGACATTCAACTCAGATTTATAGAGTACAGCTTCCCCACCCCCCTTCCTCGAAGCACGATCAAGCCTGTGTATGTTGTACCCAGGTAGTAACACTTCATTGTCTGTAGTGTTAGGTTTTAACCAGGTTTCAGATAAACAGAGAATCTCAGGGGAGTGGACATCCAGAAGTGCATGCAATTCATGTACCTTGTTATTAATGCTTCAAATATTGAGATGACAGGCTAGGAGAGAGTTAATTGGCCTATTAATTGTAGGTTTGTAGCTTAGATTGCATGTAGAGGGGGTATGTGTATCTGAAGTGGCTGGGCCAGGGTTGGGGTGAATATCACCACCAAGTATTAAGTTAAGTCTATACTTGGAGATGAACTTCAGGAATTTGTTTATTAGTTTGTGGTAGTGTTTGGATCTAGAGCTAATGTGCCTGGGGTTGAGATGCTGATAGACTGAACAAGATGTTGGATAGGACCTGGTACTGTAAGTATGGTTGAAGGTGGGAGGATTTACAGCTGGGGTGATAGTATGGCCTTTTGGGACCTGAAATCCCGTGAGAAACTGGTTTTCATACAAGGTAAGGAGGTATGGTGAGAACAAGAGGGATAGTAAAGAGGAGTATATCATTATCTGTGATTCAGATAGTGAGTTAAGGAACTATTTTACCTGGTGATGCAACACCAGAAGATAGAGTGGTGAAGTAAAGGTACTGGAAGGGGGATGGGAGAATGCCAGATGAAAGCTAATAGGAGCTATTGAAATGTAGGTAGAAGAATGGGGGGTGGGAGGAATTATCCCAGATGAAAGCAGATAGGATCTAGAAAGTGGGGGTAGCTATAGTACTATAAATTTAGAGGTACCGGGGTGGGAGGGAATTAGGGGCAGGGAGGGGAGCGAAGACAGCCCAAACACAGTGAGGGCGAACATAGCGGGGCTATTGCAGTTTACAAGGTTTCCTAAGGTGTCCTAAAGCTATAAGGTAAGTATTATAGTTCTTAATGTAAGAGTCAGTTTACTTAAGTTACAGGGGAAGGAGGCAAACACTCAAGTAGAAAAAGAGCCCTATGGCTGACCAATATGGTGACCTGCTTAATTACACAGCACTGTAAGTGAAAGCTTAACAAATGCTTTTTGTGTGCAACCTACTCTGCTTAAATGTTGAGAAAAACTGTTTGCAGTCCTGTAGACTCCGTTTTGTAGGGAACTGTAGAGTTCAATCTGCTTAAATGCTGAGAGAAACTATTTGCAGTCCTGTAGACTCCATTTTGTAGGGAACTGTAGAGTTCAATCTGCTTAAACGCTGAGATAAACTGTTTGCAGTCCTGTAGACTCTGTTTTGTAAGGAACTGTAGAGTTCAATCTGCTTAAATGCTGAGAGAAACTGTTTGCAGTCCTGTAGACTCCGTTTTGTAGGGAACTGTAGAGTTCAATCTGCTTAAATGCTGAGAGAAACTGTTTGCAGTCCTGTAGACTCCATTTTGTATGGAACTGTAGACTTCAATCTGCTTAAATGCTGAGATAAACTGTTTGCAGTCCTGTAGACTCCGTTTTGTAGGGAACTGTAGAGTTCAATCTGCTTAAATGCTGAGAGAAACTGTTTGCAGTCCTGTAGACTCTGTTTTGTAGGGAACTGTAGAGTTGAAACTGAGTCACACCAGGTCAGCCAAGGGGGAAGAGAGAGGAAAATCCTAAGCACCTAGATTTGAAATGCCACAAGAAATATTGTCAATAAAGAGTGACTGTTAATTCGAAAAGTCAAAACCGTCACAAAGCACAAACTCAATCCTGCAGACACTTACACATACACTCCTATACCTAATGCTGAAAATTTTGTATATTGGAAAGTTTTGGCTTTAGCAGAAACCACACTTAACTTCAGATATCTACATTGCACACAAGAAAGGAACACTTGATGTTTCTATCATCGACATTTCCAGTACTCAAACATGAGTGCTTTCAACGAAAAAGACAGCAGTAAACTTTATCAGTTAAAGTGATATTTGACAGCATTTGCGGCAAATGTATATACACGTGTGATGGATCGAGATGAAGCGCCTGAGATGGATAGTAGGATACACACTGCGGGACAGACAAAGAAATGAGGACATCCAAAGTCAAAGTACCTCCAATTGCAGAAAAGGCAAAGAGAACAGATTATGGTGGTCCAGGCACATGTACAGAAAAGCAGAAGACAATCTGGTGAAGAAGATTTGGGACAGACAGGAGAAAGGAAAGACGAAACAAGAGCATCCTGCAAATAGATGAATTAATTGTGTGAGAGATGACCTGTGCCAGTCAGGCATGACTGTTAAAGAAGGTAGAAGAGTTATATTAAAAAGAGAGAGCTAGAGACAAACAGTGACAGTTGGCAAGACACCCCAACCCCATGTAGAAAATGGGAGTCATCTGAAATATCGAATATTCCAAATGTTGACCTTTGTTTTGTTGACAAGCATTGATTGACAAAACGGATGGTTGACATGTGTGTGAGATCAACAATACCCGGGACAGGGAAATATGCCCTTTCTCCAGAGATTATACAGTTTTGGAGTTGGAAAATATATATAATTAGCAGGAGGGTGGAAGGACCGCAGTTTTTTTACCTTATATGCTTCAAGGTTAATCCTCAGAGCATATGCAGAAGCTTGCTGACATTTTGCTTTCAAAGTTTATGAGTCAAATTTTGGAAAGTCAGTATTTTGCCCATTCTACATTAGACATTCCATCAAACTAGATAGATATATCGATAGATAGATAGATAGATAGATAGATAGATAGATAGATAGATAGATAGACAGGCAGAGCGAGCTTAGGTCTAAGTCATTTGATTGAACTCATTTAACTGAAAACCTATTTGCTAGAAATCCTTCTCCACATCAAATATACCATGAAGTATGTTTTTACAGGGGTGCCATGCCTCTCTGCATCCCCCATGTGGGGAGGTTTGCCCCCCTTACATATATATATGCATGTATATATTTATTTACATATACACGCACACACACACACACACGCACACGCACACGCACACACACACACACACACACACACACACACACACACATATATATATATATATATATATATATATATATCTATACAAATATACATACATACATATCTACACATGCATATATATCTATACATACATACGCACACATATATATATATATATATATATATATATATATATATATATATATGTGTATATATATATATATATATATATATATATATATATATATATATATATATATATATATATATATATACATACACATATATATATATCAAAAAGAAAACGATGAGTGCACCATGGGCTGCAGGATAACTTCTAATAATATCACCAAAAACTTCGTAAAAAAACAGTAGTTCACGTTTATTGTGGAAACAAACAAACAAAGGAACTGCAGTTGAATAAGCGCTTTCGCGTTGCACACCAACGCTTCATCAGACATGAATGCAGTAAAAACTACCCCACCCTAAATACTAAAAGCTTCATGACATCACAGCACTCATTAATGTAAACAGCCTAACAATACAGAGCATGAAACCCAGCATAAATGGAAGAGAGATTAGTGCTTAAGGGATCTAGATACTAAAAAAGGCTTGATGGAAAACCTATCATTAAGCCCAAACCTATGGGCTTGTAGTTTCATAATCCATTTGCCTTCTCTCTCTTCTGTTCTGTTTTTAAAAGTATTAAAAACTCAGAATATATTTAGACAGCTTGTTATATTTAGTCTTTAGAGTTTGAATAGTGACTTTTCTGTCACAGCTTTGAAATAATTAGTCTTAGGGCCTAGATAAAAGTGTGTGTAATAGTAGTTTATATTGCAGTGTGTGCTGATTACTATTTTAGCCCATAGTTTTGAAAGGGCTTGTTTGATATTTCTTGTTTGGGTGTGTCTAGTTTTTACAACACCCTATGGACATTGTGTGTTACAGTATGGCTGACCATGATAAAGACAAACACCCTAAATCAGGTTAAGTAATGTCCTAAATGTAGGCAGAAAATGTCTGTCACTGACAGTCATGTGAATTGTGTTTATTGTTTGGGAGCATTGCATCTCCAGAAAAGCTGCTCCATCTGTCATTCTTTCTCTTCTAGAGTTCTTCAGGAAAAAAAGAAAGGTTTAGTTAAACCTTCCTTTCAAGAAGCTTTACGTGACCAGGATGGGTTCTGCAAATCCTCAAAGTCTTCTAAGGCTTCTGCTTCTGAGGTAAAGAAATAAAAAAAAGTCTTTGACGTCGGTCCCACAGACCTTGGAGCCGACTGTCTTGTCCTTTTGGAGCTAGTCCCCACTTTTGGAACCGGTATCCGAAGTGCCTAAGTCTCCACTCCTGCACTCTGTACCTCTTCTATCCACTCATCACAGTCTTCAGTTAGCCTTTCCGATTTGGATGTGGATCATATGGTGCAGAAGCTTTTACAGGCACCGGACTTTGCTAAATTCTTATCAGCTCTGACCAATCCAGGTTCGGAACTGAAGACCCTTTTACCCTCTACTACTCTTCCTCCTCTGAGCCATACCGGCCCTTCAGAGCCGGAGGAGATGGACTTGATGATCGTTCAGCCTTTGGAGCCTATGCCTGCTCCAGTGTCTTTGGCTCCACTTACTCTAACATCCTCAGTGCCAATCGAGAAATCTAGGAGCCGACACTCTCTGGCTGGGTTCAGGGATGATAGTCAGACCGACTTGTCGGTTCCAACTCTGCCTCTCGGGACTTTGGCTTGGATGAGCTCAGCTCCTACTTCTGGCTCGGAGCCCACTGTCCTGGTGCCGGGGGTATCGACGGTTTCCTTGGATCTTTTGGTCCCTTCTCATTGGAGCAGAGGTGCCTTCAAAGCCATGAGGCGAGTTATGTCTCCTAAGACATCTCCGACTTCCGGTCTGGCTGCCTTCTCCCCAAAAGTGCCTGTGTCTGCTTCTGCTTCACAGATCCTTGCCAATCGTAGAGACCCAGAGCCTCAGGAAGTCCCATTGGGTGGCCCCTGCTCTTCGGAGACCTCACCAGAACCCCCCACTGATGAGGTTTCTAGGAACTGAATCTGTAAGAGGAAGCATTTCGACTCCCCACAGGAGTCCCTCACATCAGATACAGACTTGGATGAGTCAGAAGGGTCCCCATGGTCACCCTCTGAAGATATCTCATTTGCTGAGATATTAGAAATCTTTAAGCAGAGGGGTGACTTGCAGTCCACCAACCCTACTGAAGATGTGTCAGTTCTCCTGATGGCTTTCAGGTCTCAGCCCTCCACCTCTTGGGTGTCTCCGGCCTTTGGTGAGCTTATGCAGCTGGTCTCATGAAGGGTGTGGGAGTCTCTGGACACCATGGAGCCTGTCCCCAGGAGGTCTAATAAATTTATTTCTGCTCCCCAGGACAAATCTTTTCTAACTAAGGGTGTGCCAGTTGATGCCATAGTGGTGACGGCAGCCACCAAAAAGGAAATTTCAGAAATTTCCTCATCTATCCATCATCCTAACAGAGATTCTAGGATCATGGATAGATATGGGAAGCGCACTTACAGTTCAGCAACTTTTGCACTTTGTTCGCTCAACTATCTAACCCATTTTACTAGACTGAAAAGAGATCTCCTGAAAGAGCTTGGAGATACTCTTCAGGGTACAGTAGCTGCAGGAGCTTCAGATAAAGTTGCCTCCCAGCTTGCTACCCTCAACTCCATAGGAAACTCGTCCATGTGCCTCATTTCATATGTGGCTGATGGAGTGAGCAGGGCAGCGGGTACAGGAATTGCTCTTAGGAGGCACTCCAGGATATGCTTGTGTTCCTTCATGGAGCCCTTTAAGTCATCCTTTGTAAATACCCCTTTTGATGGCTCATCCCTTTTTGGGCTCAAAGTTAAGGAAACTTTGACCAAGTGTGAGCAGGAAGGAAAGACTCTGTCTGCCGTCGGAGTCCATTTTTCCACCCCTACCAGACCCTATCCCAAGGGTCAAAGGGGGGGGAGATGTGGCTCCGCAAAGCACAAGGAGCCTTTCAGGACACATATGGTGAACCCCCCTCCAGGGGCAGAGGAGGGGGCAATAATGGAAGATGCCGCCTTCGTGGCAGAGGGGGTCCGCAAAACCAGGGTGACAGAGATCAGTTCTTTGGGAAGCTCTACCAGCGCTCCTGAAAGGAGGCCCAACTGTCCTATTCTGGAGGCAGTCTGGGGTTGCTTATCTTTGTATCCAGACGCCTGGCTCAAAATAACAAAAGACAGCTGGGTACAAAGTATCATTTCCAGAGGATATTTCATTCTTTTTGCCACACCCCCCTCCATTGACAAGAAAAATCCCAGACGTTCCACCCAGTTACAGGGAACAGGCAACCATAGAGGTTCAATTGTTGCTAATAAAAAGAGTCATCCAACCAGTCCCAGCAGACTAGATATGATACGGAACTTACTCAAGATTCTTTTTAGTTCCAAAAAAGACAGGGGACTGGAGACCTATATTGGACCTCAGCAGACTAAATAGATCTGTCAGGAAAGAAAAGTTCTGGATGGCCCCACTTCAGTCGATACTTCCCTTTTTAGGGAAAGACAATTGGATGTGCTCCATAGATCTTCAGGATGCGTACTATCACATAAAAATTGCCAAACCACCCAGGGATCATCTGCACTTCCAGCTGGGAGCCAATCATTACCATTTTCGAGCCCTGCCCTTTGGTCTCACTACAGCCCCAGAGTGTTCATCAAATGCATGGCAGTGGTCACGGCTCCCCTGAGGTGTTTAGGATTCCAGGTGTTTCCGTACCTAGACGATTGGCTCTTCACCACCACCACCAGGCATCAACTCATACAAGCCAGGGACACCACTCTTTCACTCTGCAGTCAGCTGGGCATTACAATAAACTCAGAAAAATCTGCCTTGTTGCCATCGCAACATACAGTTTTTTCAGAGCAGAATTGGACACCACCACCACCACTCTGATACTTCCAGCAGAAAGAGTCTTACTACTCCATCAGCAGGTCCACAATATCATATTCAAAAACAAGGCTCCAGCATCAGAAGTACTAAAAGTGTTAGGCATGATGGCAGCTGCAATATTAGCCATACTGTTGGGTCACATGCACATGCGGATTCTGCAGTGGCTGTTGTTCACTCAGTGGTCTTCCCAAGAGCTCCCAATATGTCATCTTATAATGATCATAAACACATGCAAAAAGGATCTTCAGTGGTGGTTGACCTCTCTTCATGTCACGATAGGTCGTCCTTTTGTTCTACCCCCACCAGCAGCCACAGTGACCAAGGATGCTTCCCTGATAGGGTGGGGGGGAGGCATTTTCAGGGAAGAACAGCCCAAGGCACATGGACTAATCAAGAGACACATCTGCATATCAATGTCCTAAAGATGAGAGCAGTACTTTTAGTGTTGCAGTACTTCCAGGACTTTCTTCCTCTAGGTACAATTGCGATTCAGACAGACAAAATCTCAGTGGTCTGGTACTTGAACAAACAAGGAGGAACCAGGTCCTACCCCCTTTGTCACAAGGCCGTAAGAGTATGGCAGTGGGCTATATCCACCCAGCGCTTTCTGTTAGCAATGCACATCCTGGGGAAATCCAACGTGATAGCAGACAAGCAAATGTTGTTGCCTCACGAGTGGTCCCTCAAGAAAGAAATAGCAGACAGGATATTCCACAGGTGGGGCCAGCCTTGCTACAGCCTTTTTGCCAATCACATGATCATGAAATACAGATGCTACTTTGCCCTGATTCCCCCTCCAGGAGAAGCCCCAAGGGATGCACTCATACATGATTGGCCTCCGGGTCTCCTCTATGCATTCCCACCAATTCCGTTGATACCCAAAGTGCTACAGAAAGTAAAAGCCCTGGGAAGGGCCATCATTCTAATAGCCCTTCCTTGTCCTCATCAGATTTGGTTCCCCTTTCTTTGACTTCATCAGTTGGAGGACCCCAGGATTCTGGACCCAGTTCCAGATCTTCTGACGCACTCGTCGGGGGAACTTCATCCTTCTCTTCAGTCCCTGAAGCTGACAGCTTGGCTGCTCCAATTCCTATCATAGCCAGGTTCCATAACCTTTCTAATGAGATGCAGCAAATTCTAATATCCTCTCATAAATCCTCTATGAGGGAGCTATACCTTAGCAAATAAAAAAAATGTTCTATATGGGCCTCTCAAAACAACAATGATCCCTACCTAGCCCCTATGGCCTCTATACTAGAGTTCTTGACTATGATTTTCAACAAAGGAGCTGCAGCAGCAACAGTTTGTGTTCAACTTGCTATCTTTAATTTTCACCTTGGATTTGAAGGATTGAACATAATGTCACGCAAACTATCCAAAGCCTTTCTCAGTAAGGGACCTTTCATCTCAGACCACCTGTGAAATCTTCGTATACCCCATGGAATCTAAATGTTATGCTTTCTCACATTATTCTCCCTCCATTTGAACCGGCTTCCTCATGTGATTTGAAATATTTGTCATGGAAGACTATCTTTTTAGTAGCTATCACTTCTGCCCGCAGAGTGTCAGAGCTTCAAGCCTTGTCCATTAAACCTCCTTATTTGATTTTCCATGCTGACAGAGTCTCACTATAAACTAATCCCTCCTTTTTGCCTAAAGTCTGTACTGAAGCTAACCTTCATCAAATTATTGATTTGCCAGTATTCTTCCCCAATCACTCCAACAACTTAGAATATATGCTGCACAAACGATGTTCATAGGCAGCTCAGATTTTACTTAGATAGAACAAAAGACTTTAGGAAATCTGAACAGCTTTTCATTTCCTTTTCAGATTCCAGAAAAGGTATGACAGTGGCCAAAACAACTCTGCCTAAGTGGTTATCCAATTGTATCACATTTGCTCATTCAGCTGCTAATATGGACTTACAACAAAAAAAATAAGGCTCATTCTACCAGAGCAGTGTCTACATCCTATGCCTTTTCTGCCAGACTTCCTATAGATAACATTTGTGCAGACCTCATACCTTTATCACTCATTACAAAGTTGACAGGGCCTCCTTTGGGTCTACTGTCCTGAAAAACATACTCCTGTGAGCCAACCGAGATAGGTGAAGCTTGGGACACTACCCATCTGTAAGAATGAATGGCGAGATAGAACAACTTCACTTAAAGAAGTTAAGTATTTACCATAGCGTTCCATGTGAGTTGTTCACCTCAGCTTCATTGTTACTTCCCACCCTCCTACCCCCTCCAGGGTTTTTCGAAAACCGAGATGCTGGATTCTTCCTAGTTGCTCAACCCTTCTATAGCTTTCTCTTATAGAGTGATAGAATAACATACGGTATTATTATATGCAACAAACAAGATCTGAGATAACTCTAGGTGCATCATGGGATAGGGACTTGGCCTCAAGCTATCTGAAGACCTCGAGCTTTGTAGTAGGCTGACTCGGAGCTGAGGATCGGCTCCGAACCCCATCTGTAAGAATGAAGGTGAGATGAATAACTCACATGAAATATTATGGTAAGTACATAACTTCTTTTTTATGCACACAGTGCTATTTGCAATATATCACTTCAGTTTTACAACAGTCTGACATATGATAGGGAAAGAACTACAACACTGTGTTACATTTTAGACCCCACCCCAGCTTGAAACCCCTTGGTCTCAGGCCCACTAGATGGACTGCGAGCCCTAGACAGGCCATCTACATTGTAGTGGGTTGAGCTTGACTGATGTTTTACAATACACTTAAATGGCTCTCTAGAGAGCACGCAAACCAAGCAGAAGCTTTGCAGTGTAGAGGGTGTGAAGTTCACTCCTTGAAATATGTTATGTACCTAATTCACTCATAAAAATCTAACTTTAAAATATGTAATACAAAATAATAAAATAGTAGGCAGTCCACAGCTGAGTTAAAAATTTAATATCCTTTACTGAAACACACAAACAAGTGATCCTAGTTGAGTATAATCAAAAGCATTAAAGACCTTCATTTTATATATATAATCAGGTTATTTGGAGCAAGGAAGTGTTTACAGAAGGTGGTTCTGTTAAGAGAGCACTCAGCTACAAAGTTTAGTGTAACTACTCTGTTGTTTATATCTACATATTAGGGGGACATGGTCTGTGACAAATGAAAAGTCCCCGCCAATATAATATTTCAGTGATGAAAGCATCTACTAGATCACCAAGCATTTCTTTGGTATTGAAATACCAGGTATTTTCTTTTCTTAGTTTCTGAAGAAAAACACACACACACACACACACACACACACACACACACACACACACACACACACACACACACACACACACACACACACACACACACACACAAACACACAACCATACACTATATGGTTCTGTTTAAATTTGTTGAACACTACTGTCTTTCATCCATCCCTCCTCAACCCCATTTCCCATTTTTACACATGGGGTAGGGGTGTCACTTCAACAGTGACAATCATCTAGAGCCAAGGTTCTGACATTTGTTTACTCGACACAATTTGGTCAGCTAAACAGATGATCAACAGGCGTACAAGATCGACAATCCCTTGGTAAGGGAATATACCCCTTTCCCTGGGGATTGTGTGATCTTGGAATTATAAAATATAATTAGCAGGGGGTGTGGGAGACTGCCACCTGCAAAAAGTTACGCTTTTTTTTTTTTTTTTTTTTTTAAAGTTTTGCATGCACTGAGAATTAATTCTTGCCTCATGCATAGTAGTGTGTTGACATGCATAATGTCCATCGGTTTGATTGCATGTCAACAAAAGTAGTGTTTGATGAATTTGAATAGATCCATGTGTATATACACACACACACACACACACACACACACACACACACACACACACACACACACACACACACACACACACACACACAAACATACATATAAATAGTTTTTCTTCCCTGCAAAGTCCTGTGAAAACATTTCCCCTAACTTACCTCTGATGCATCTGTTTACATTATAAAGAGTTTACTGAATTCTGAGGATGTTAATACAAGTTCTGATCAGGATGTTTCTTTCAACTTTTTAAAAGCATTATCTGCCTCTGAAGTTCATTTTATTTTAAGAGACATCTTTTCCTTTGTCAGGTCTGTAAAAGGGCATGCCACACAAGCAAAATGGGGTAAACATTTGTGATAGCATCCTGCTACCCCAGTAATGCCCTCACTTAATTATTAGTGCCTGGAGTAGGCTAATTTCTCAGTGTTTGTAGCTTTCTCTTTTTGCGGTGAACAGTTCCCCTACATATTAGACCTCTTAAATATGTTTCCTCTGTCCTACCTAACTTGCTCTTCCAGGATATGGCTCCCATCCTGGCTCATCTCAGATGGTCTAGCACAGTCAGTACCTTAGCTACCTCACAGAACCAATACTCAGACAACATTATGACCTTGTCTCGGTAAGCAGCTGTGTATTTAACATGGGGATTTAGGACTCTGTCCCTTAAACTTTGAAAGTTCTCAAGAGCACCATGTAGCCCAAAGGGAGTGATAATGTATTGGAATAAGCCCTGTGGGGTTGAACAATTTGTATTTTCCCTGGTTTAAGCTATTAGATGGATTTGCCCTTACCCCTTTGTCAGATCTGTTGTGGTCAAGAATCTCGACTTCCTCAGCCTGTCTCTTAGTTCATCTACCCTAGGCACTGGCTAGGAATTTTAAAATGCTGTTCAGATTCCAAAAATCAATACAAAATGCAATTTTTCCATCAGTATTTGGTACTGTTACACTTTTTTTTTTTTACATCCTGGGAGGGCGGCCTAATGGTTAAAGTGTTTGCCTTACAAACACAAGGTGCAGGGTTTGAGTCTCACAAGGGATAATTGGCTAGGCTTAAAATGGCTCACAAGGACAGTACTAATCTATGAACTTATCACCCCCATTTTGAAACATTATTCCACTTCCCTCTTGTTCATAGGTAATTGTCCTGTTTTTACATAATTTAATTTTTTCAATATTTCAAATAAACCCTACCATTTAGCCAAAACTTGTTTTCTGTGGAGGAGACCAAGACTAACACCTTATCTCCAGTTTGATTTCCATGTTTTTTGCATTTCTATTATACACTCCTTGTTATGTAGCCTGGGCTCTTTATCTGTGTTTCTATATGATGGTTATCACCACTTTCAGCTTCACAAGTTGGTTTAGTCTTCTGTGGAACTTCTAAATGGAGTTTTGTTTTCTTCCCAAGTTTCTCTGGCAAAAGGTAAAAGTCCACTAGGGTTCCTGGCATATAACAACTTAAATAGCAAACAGGAGGAATGCTATTAACTGTTCCTAGTTTTTACCATTTTCCTAAATGACTTTTCCCAACATGGATTGTAATGTTTTGTTAAAATACTCCACTAACTCGTCTGTCTGGGGAAGAGACATTAAGGTGTTTAATGGCTTCATCTTAAAGCATTGGCACATTTGGTGTATTATTCAGAACATAAATGTAGACCCTTCTTTGAGTATATTACTATTGATCACTGATTAAATTGAGCAAAACACAAAATATCATAGAATTTCATTGGTGATCAATAACTATAAAAAATAGTGAAATTTAATGATTGCATATGTAAACAATGTATTTACATTTGCAGTCATCACTCTCCTAACACTAAAAGTAAAACAAACCCAAAGTGAACACAAATAAATCTTAAAAAAAACTACCCTGTTCTAATGATTGCAAATGCAAACGCTCCATTTACAATTGCGATCATCACTCTCCTCGGTTACCATAAAAATAAAAAAGACCTAAAGTAAATAGAAAAAAATCTTAAAAAATACTTTAGCCTCCCACTCCCTCCAAAATGGGGCTGTGCCTGCTACACTCCCACAACTTAGATGTAGTAACTATATGACTGCACAACTGCAAATAAAGACAAACACAGAGAATTATGTTAGAGTTGATCTTTAGCAACTCCACTACAATGTAATTTGACTGGCTGCAATACGGATATTTTTCACTCAAAACAATGTAAATGACTCATGGATTAAACATGCTGTGCCACCGTCATCAGACAGTATTTCCTTATAGGTTCATAGGTTCATAGGTTCATACTAGGCTATCTGCCCTAGGGCGTTTACAAGCCTAGTCAGAGTGTGTTTGGCTTTCGCCACCCATTTTAAATGAATTTTGCTATGCCCTTTTTTGAGGTTAGTATACTGTGCCTCTGCCTAACAGTGACACAGAAGTGATACCCGGAGTAAATCTATGATCTCCCATCCACTCATCAAGATTCCTCTTGAAGAGAGTCAATGAGGGACTCTGCCTAACCTGGACTGGGATTTTATTCCAGAGTGAAGGGAGCCTCTGGGTTATGAATCTGTCCCTCCAGCATGTCCTATTTATTTCAGTGCTGAGGTTCAAGTCTCTCGAGCGTGTAGCTTGATGGGATTTGGATTTTCTGAGATGCAGCATGTCCATTAATTCTGGGTTGGACATGGCTTTATACGTCAGGCACAAATCGCCTCTGAGCAGGCGATATGCCACTGAGTAGAGCTGGAGTTTCTTTAACCGGGCAGCATATGGCACCTGTTTGAGCTTTGATCCTCTTGG
Organism: Protopterus annectens; assembly: GCF_019279795.1. Classification (NCBI taxonomy): domain Eukaryota; kingdom Metazoa; phylum Chordata; order Ceratodontiformes; family Protopteridae; genus Protopterus; species Protopterus annectens. Next base: position 841,262,715 of record NC_056747.1, read on the forward strand.
TGAGGTACTTTTGGGGTCTTTCCAGTTGCTGCAGGTGTCTGGTAAGGTACATCCCAAAAGGGGCATTGTACTCAATTATGGGCCTGATGAGGGATGAATAAAGAGGCACGATGACCTCCCCTGATCGAGATGTGAATCCCTTCATGATTAGGTGGGCTATATAAAATGTTTTTCTAACTACTTTGGCCACGTTTTAAGTATGCGGAGTCTGGAATTTAATAAAATTAACTCCCTGGCTGTAAATCTAGTATTACAGTTATGTAAGTGGATAGCTCACGATACTTAACTGCATAGTCCAAAATAACCAATATGCATTCAAACTCATTGATTGATTTTAGCAATGGCCAAACAATGTCTATAGCAATATGTTCAAATGGCACCTCTATGAAAGGCATTGGAATAAAGGGATTTTTAAAGCCTGGGTAAGGGGCTGTCTTCTGGCATTCAGAGCATCCAATGCATACATTTTCAACTTCTTTCAATATTTCTAGCTAGTAAAACCTTGCTAGGATCTAGACTTTAGTCTGGTCCATTCCTAGGTATGCTCCTAGTAAAGGACTATGTGCTGGTATCATCACTAGGTTTCTGAAAGTGCTGAGCACTAATAGATGACATGCTACTTCCTGTCTGTACTGTAAATTATTTTGTAACTCAAAGTATGAGGAATCATTTGTTCAGCTTCTTCCCTACAACTCTAGTTATACTTTCCCTTGCTGCACTCAAAGTGTCATCCTCCCATTGTGCCTTTTAAAATTTATCCAGCTTACCTGAAGGTCAGTCATCTTGAATTTTTTTCAGGGTTAGTCTGCCCTGTGTTGGATTCTTCTGCTACCTTCATGACAATATTCTTTAGTATGAGTTGCTATCTCTGGTTTTCCTCTTTTCCCCCATGAATGTGATGCATAGAACTCTCTTTCTTTCGCTGAGTTCCTATGTTTTGATTCAACAGGAATGTCATTAGGGCTGTTTTCAGGGTTAACTTGTCTCCCACTATACACTACCCTCTCCTGTGTCTTTTCTTCTATTTGTTTCTCTTTCTCTGTCTCAGTGTGTCTGAATACCACCCTATCAGTTTTTTTTCTTCTCTAGGTTGTCTTCCTTTTGCTAAGGATTTATCTTCTGTTTACATTTCCCTTGCTAGTAGATCCTTATTGTCTACATATATCCTTTATTTGAGGTTTCTGTCTTTTTCCTGACAGAAATGGGTTTAGAACTCTGATCAGGTACTGTTTCTTCCTCTTTAATTAACCTAATTAATTATTTATTGTTTATAAGTTTCTCTTCCTCATCACTGATGCTGTGCTTAGAATTCTCTATTCCTGGGACTTTTTGTTTTTAACATGATATAAAGTTTAGAATTTTGCTCAAGTTGTGCATTTTCCATACTTCCTAATGTCATTCTCTTAAAATACATCTTTCCAGAGAATTAATCCTTCTCTTCTGTTGTGTTTATCATTTCTACTGCCTTCTCTGCAGCATATGCAGAAGGTTGTTGACAGAGACCCAGAACTGTTTAGGTCTGGACTGATGATGTTTTATAATGAAGTATAGTGGTATTTTTTGTCAAGCCTTATTTGATTTCTGGATTATTTTCTTAGATACTTGTAATTTAGTACATTAGCTTGTGATTTGTTATTACAGTAATCCTCCCATGCTTTATCCATCTGCATTATGAGTGTTTACTTTTTCTTGTCAACCAATGAGTGGGATGAAATTTATCTCTTTTAGTTCCAAGGGGAGCATGGATGTTGAGTGTGTTAAGGAATTTGGTACTGAATTTTGAGACTGCTTCAGATAGAGGAAGGATTTTTAGTAAATTCCAGTTTATGAATTTTAGGGTGCAGATGAAGCTTTCCTCTTTGAAAACTGAGAGGTTGCTTAATTGCTTATATTGGTGTCATTTGTGAATGCGACTTTGGTGTCTAATGGCAAAAACTGGGAGGTGATCACTGAGGGCATTGGGGAGAGTACCAGATGAAGTTACTTTTAGCCAAGGCTAATCTACTGAAACTGAGTAATGACCTGGCTAAATTCAACATCCCCTTCCACCTCGATGACCCCACTGCTTATGCAGAATCCTTTACTGTTATATTCTATGAACACTTGAATAGCTGCTTAGATCCATCTGTTTCCTTCTGACATAAATATAATGCAGAATTCCAAAGTAAACCTCTTTGCATATTCTCTGAATATGGAAGGATTGGGGGATGCTTCTGGCTTTATTCTAAACATGAATGTGACTGATTTGAGGAGGTCCAATTTGATCAAATATAAACAGATACTATAATAAAAAAATGATTGCATGTAAAAGTAAATGTAACTCTCAATTGCAAATATAGCTATTGATAGCCATAACTCCGGCCTGTGATCAAATCAACCAAATCCAGATGTGATGCACAAATTTCCACCTCGGCAAAGGATAAGCACAAAGCCTTCTTCAGTCATCAGCATCATCATCATTATCATTATCATCAGCCCCCTTTTTGCCATTTCTACATGGGGTCAGGGTATTAAATCAACTGTCACCATCTCTCTCAGCTCAATGACACTCTTCTACCTTATTCGGCAGTTATGCCTGACTCTTATCATCTCTTATACAATTCATCCAGGTCTTTGCTGGATGCTCTTGTTTCCTTTTGCCTCCTTCTTGTTTTCCCAATTTTTCTTCACCATATCTTCTTCTGCTTTCCTGCACATGTGCCTGAACCATAATTAATCTATTCTCTTCAACTTCTCTGCAATTGGAGCTACTTGTGCTTCTGCTCTGATATCCTCATTTCTTTGTCTGTCTTGCAGAGTGCATCCAACCACCCATCTCAGCACTTTATTTCCATCACCTTCCACTTCCTTAGCTGCTGTGCCTTTACTGTCTAGGTTTCTGTACCATGCAGTAGTTCTCGTCACACCACTGTTTTGTACACCTTACTTTTCAGTTTCTTTGGCATTCCTCTGTTACTAACTACCCCTGACACTGTGCCACTTAGCTGCAGCCCCACTTATTCTAGCTTTGACCTCCTGATTCAGACTTCCCTTCAACTCAGACTCTCCCCCAGATAATTGAAGTTGATAACCTGTTCCACTGTTTTCCCTTCTATCTCAGTTTTCAGTTTCTTCTGATTGCCATCTGCTGCCTTTACAACTGTCTTCTTTATACTCAGTTTCATCCCATGTGCTTTCAGTTTTGCATTCCATTTCTCTGTCCTTTGCTAAAGTTCTTGTTGCAAGTCTGCCTGTTGTGGTACATCATCTACATACAGCAGCTTTGTTGATCTGTTCCCTCCAACCTGTTTACTGATGTAGTCCATCCAGTATGAACAGCAGTGAATACACTCCCACTCTGCGAGTCTGAACACTGTTTATACTTGAGTCATTGGGTCCTTGTACATAGCCTGCACTAATTTAATTAATGTTTCTGCCACTTTGAACCATCACAAGACTGCTCAAATCATCTTTTTTGGGACCTTGTCATATGCTTTCTCTAAGTCTAGGAATACCAAGTTGGAATATTCCTCATCTCTAGCTTCTTCTCAACTATCTTTCTGACTGCAACTATCAGGTCAGTTATACTGCATCCTGATCTGAATCCAAAATGCTCATTTCTCATCTTATTTTCTGCTATTCTGTGTATTATTTTATCAATTACTCTGCCATGACTTTTATGCAGTGTGACACGAGTTTGATACCCATACACTGTCCACAGTTGTGACTGTTCCCTTTGTGTTTATACACTTGCACTTGAATGCTTACTCTCTAGTTATCTGGGAATATGCCTTTATATCAATACTGTTATGAGTACCATCTGGAGCCATTTTTCCCCTAACCCACTCAACATCTTAATCATATCTGCTGTGAACTTATCTGAGCCTGCTGCTTTCCCCGACTTAATTTTCCTTAGTACTTTTCTTACCTCTTCCATTGTGTGTTTCTTTTCTTTGATCTTAGGGTTTTCCTCATTAAGAAGTTGCTGGAAGTATCCTTCCATCTGCCTTTGATGTCCTGTGGACTTGTGAGCAAGTTGCTGTTGGCCTCCCTAATGAAGGGTGTCAGATGACTATTTTCTTTATCTTTCTGTTTTTGCCTTGCAATCTGGTAGAGTATTTTTGTGCCATCTTTCGAGTCAATTTCCAGAAGCTGGTAAAGTGCCACTGATGCCACGCAGTTTGCTATTTCAGCTGTTTTCTTAGCCACTTTGTTAGCAAAATAGTATTCCTTCTTAGCCTGGTCCATCTTTTCTGCTGCCCTTTTTTCCTGTACTCCTTTCTTTTTATGACATCTGTGACGATGTGAGGTATTGCTAACTATGCCAGGAGAAGAAGGGCAGTAGATATGTAACATATGCTGGCACAGCTAGCTGGAATTTTGTAAAAGGTTATATGTCATTTGTATATGAAACTGATTTGTACAAATGCTTGTGTTGAAAAATTTATTTATAAAGCTGCTTGTGTTAAAAATGTACCAACAGTGTGCCCTGCTGGACAGAAAAAGAAATATACATGTATTATTGTAACTGTTTAAATGTATATGTTTTAACAGAGGATACTAGAAGAGAAGAGGTTAATCTCAATCCACCTAACATTGAAAATAGTTTGAAATTAAATTACCTGGCTTAGCCCATAAAGATTGTATCTTACAGTTTTCAATGCAGCTGGAGACAAAAAGTCTGTGCTAAGAAGCTTTCTGCATTGCCTTTGGAGTGAAGTATTTGTTACTCTGGAAGGGTGGAGGTTTGAAATTGTTTTATGATTTCCAGAAGCTGCCGCAGATCTTAGCAAGGCTCTCTGTGTTTGTATTATTGACACATATGTGCTAAATCCTGACAGCTTCTAGGCAAGGGGGGTAGCATGATAACCAGAAGTCAGATGACCAGACGTATGTGATGTCATTCTATAATCCATCATTAAAAATGATATTTTAATACTAGGTGAGACTGAAGTCTCATGACACTCTGTTTTTGGAACTTGACAAAGAAGAACCCCTCAACTACTTCATCTTGCCTTGCTCTAGTAAGTGAACCAGGGAATAGTAATTATTTAGATCAGTCAGGAAAATATAGTTAGATTAGTTAAGTACTGTTTTTCTGTATCTGTGTGAATCTATTTGTCTGTGTTATTTTAATATTTCCTGGGGCAGAAACTCTGGTGTTTATTGTAAATAGATATTTAGTATTCTCATGTTCTTTTATTATTTATTATTAAATATAATTAAAATTTAATTGTGGCTGGTCCTTTAGGGAATATTTTAACCTTTGAGAGTACTTGTATCTATTGGTGTCACTGTGGGCACTCCTGAAAGCCTTGCTGTTTGGTCAACATTACCATTTGTATTAATATTAATTTCACTCAGTATAATTGGGTACCCTTGTAAGAACCTTAGAGTAGCTGGCTTTAGAGTGTTCTGGTGGCAGCAACTACCTTATAGTCTGAGCAGAGTGGCATAGCTAGTAAATCTGTGCCAACCATTCCCAGGTGTGTGTGTGTGTGTGTGTGTGTGTGTGTGTGTGTGTGTGTGTGTGTGTGTGTGTGTGTGTGTGTGTCAGCTACTTGGAACAGGAACGCAGAGCACTGGTTTCACTGAGAGAGTGGTAGAGGACTTGCCTGGGACATTCAGCTGAGGACTTAACTCTATAGCTGTGCCACTGTGGAGTCTTACTGGGGATCTGGAGAGAAAGAGAGAAAAAAAACAGTCCCCAGAGTGAGTGTGTTCCCCGTTTGCTCTTTAGGGAAACTGTGCTTGATGCAGAGAGCTGCATCTGGAAATACTAGGTGTCTCTATTCTTGTTCCAAATGTATGTCCCTCTCCAGTGTCAGTGGGGAGGATTCAGGTCTATATTAGATTAGTGAATGCTTAAAAAAGTGAACGCTGATTGATCAAACTTATGTAAGTGAAAGCTTACAATCTCGAACTGTCAGATCAGCGATTTTTTTCCTAGGGAAAAAAAATCGCTGATCCAAAACACATACACACAACACAAGCACACCAAACAAACAGCAATCCACACACATACACGTAAAATCTGACACCTAACCCTATACTAAACTATACAAACACCACTAACTATCCACTTACCTTAACCCAAATCCTAACCCTAAGGTCCATCACTATCGCACACTCACCTCACCTGCTCCCTAACCCTAACTCACCTAACCCGCCCTAACCCTCACATCCACACAATCGCACACATACCTAACCCACGCCCTAACCCTAACTCACCTAACCCACCCTAACACTCACATCCACAGAATCACACACTTACCTGAATCTGACCTGTAACTTTCTACTACAGCACTGAAAATACTGAAGCAACAGAAACGGACAACCAAATTATTTCCCTAGGAAAAAATTCAGGTTTCTGTTGTTTTGATATTTTAAACATTCGCTTAAATAAGTTATATCAATCAGCGTTCACTTTTTTAAGCATTCACTGATCTAATATAGGTTCATAGGTTCATAGGTAGATACTAGGCTATCTGCCCTAGGGCATTTATAAGCCTAGCCCGAGTGTATTTGTCTTTCGCCTCCCTATTAGATTAGCCTGCTGTGCCTCTGTATAGTAGGTCACAGAAGGTAGCCCTTTAAGATTAGTTTACTGTGCCTCTGTCGAGCAGGGACACAGAAGAGATCGCAGGGGTGAATTTGCGATTTCCCATCCATACGTCCAGATTTCACTTGAAGAGGGTCAGTGAGGGGCTATGTCTAACATGAATTGGTATTCTATTCCAGAGTGAGGGGAGCCTCTGGGAAATGAATCTGTCCCTCCAGCATGTCCTATTTATTTTTGTGCTGAGGTTTAAGTCCCAGGAGCGTGTAGCTCTAAGGGATTTGGATTTTTTGAGGTGGAGCATGTCCATTAATTCTGGGTTAGATATGGCTTTGTACGTCAGGCATAGATCGCCTCTGAGTAGGCGGTAAGCAACTGAGTAGAGCTGGAGTTTCTTTAGTCAAGCTGTATAGGACATCTGTTTGTAGCCTATGATCCTCTTGGTGAGGTACTTTTGGGGTCTCTCCAGTTGCTGCAGGTGTCGGGTAAAGTACATCCCAAAAGGGGCATTGTATTCAATTATGAGCCTGATGAGTGACGAGTTGAGGGGGCACAATGACCTCTCTTGATCTAGATGCGAACCCTTTCATGATAAGATGGGCTATATAGATGGTCTTTCTAACCACTTTGGCAATGTGATTATCAAAGGAGAGATTACTATCTACATTGGTCACCAAATCTCTAATTACTTCTTCCGTACTTAATGGATTACCACCTATGTGTTAATTTGTGGGCACTTTGTTTTTCCCAAAGGGGATGACTATGCACTTTTTAGCATTTAGCTTGAGGCCGTGGTTCTGGCACCAAGCATTCGTCTCCATGAGACCCTTTTGGAGGATGCTTGTGTCAGCTGGAGAGTCGATTATGGCTCCCAGTTTGCAGTCATCTGCAAACTTTGTCAGCCACAGTCCCCCCATGTTAGCCTGAACCTCAGAGAAGTATATATCGAATAAGAGAGGTCCCAGAACTGAGCCTTGTGGGATGCCACTTGTAACTGGTTTGGATTCGGATGTGGCACCTGCGATTCTGACCATATGGGTTCTATCCCTGAGCCAGTTTGCAACCCATCTTGTGATATAGGGGTTGATATTTAAGCTGGTAAGCTTATTTATGATGCCCAAGTGGGGTATTGTGTTGAAGGCTTTTGCGAGGTTCAGGTAGGCTGTGTGGACTACCTTGCCCTCATCTATGGCTTTGGTAACTGTTTCAAAGAAATCAACTAGGTTTAAGAGGCAAGATCTGTCCTTAACAAAGCCAAATTGGGTAGGTTCCAGTGTCTGGAGGCTCCCAATGTCTTTGTTTATGAGTTCCATGATTATACGCCCCATAGCTTTACAGACCAGACTAGTCAGGCTTATGGGGCGATAGTTCCTGGGGTCCATTGTGGCGCCAACTTTGTGGAGTGGGACCACTGTAGCTGTACGCCATTCTTTGGGTACATATCCTGTAGTAAGGCTAAGTTTGAACAGTGACTTAATGTGAGGGTTCAATTCTTCTTGGAGCTTGTGTAAGACACAGCCTGGGACACCGTCCGGTCCCATAGATGCTGTGTTTTTTGCTTTGGAGAGGGCAGCTTTCACCTGTGCATCTGTGATGTCAGGGAGGTTACATTCAGTTGGGATAGGCATTTGCTCCTTTGAGGGGGAAGGGGGGGGAGAAGTTAGCACTGAATCTATCTGCCAGGATGTTGGCTATGTCTGTAGGTTTGGTATATTTTGTACCGTTATGCAACAATTCAGAGCATATCTGGGAGTTTCCACCCATATTCCTGACATAACTAAAGAAGGCCTTGTGATTATCTTTAGTGTCTAGGGCAATTTTTCTTTCGAAACTGGCCTTTGATGATTTTATGAGGGATCATAGTTTTTTGCTAATACTGATCAGAGATGCCTTCCCTTTTTGGGATTTTGCTCTGTCATGTAGTAGCTTCCTCCTTCTGTTGTATAGCTTATTTATGGCCGGGGTCCACCAGACAGGTCTCCTGTTTTTGGAGGAGTGAGTCTTGGTTTTATTTGGGATAGCACGATCCATGCATTTTTGCAGGTGCTCATAGAATGCAATTGTAAAGGATTCTGCGGATTGGGCTGTATTATCCTCTGGCCCAGGGGCTTTGAAGGATTCCACCTCAGTCTTGAGAAGTGGGAAGTTAGCTTTTGAGAAATTCTTTACATTGATTTCCTTGGGTGGGGGTGGGGATGGGATATGGATGTCCAGGGAAATTAGTTTATGGTCTGATCTTACCAGTGAGGGGTTTACCTCTGGTGTGGAACATAGATTCCCCATGTTGGTGATGACCAGGTCTAATATGTTTTTTCCTCTTGTGGAAGTGGTGACCAGTTGTTCCATCGCATTAGAGTTTATAAATTTAAGGAACCGTTGGGCGAGGGTGTTTGGGCTTGAGTAGTTTTCCCAGTCAATGTTTGGGTAGTTGAAGTCCCCCAATAACATAGTGTTTGGAGAGAACTTCATATTTTCCAGTGTTCTCAGGAATGCCAAGTGGGGTTCCTGTGAAAGGGAGGGTGATCTGTAGCAGGCTACAAACTGAAAGGCAGTTTTGCCTGTTGTTAGTTGCACATGGATGGTTTCTGATGCTTCGTGCAGTGCCACTAACCTGGAGGTGTAGGCATCTTTGATGAATATAGATACTCCCCCTCCTTTTGTGCTTCGGTCCAAGTTTTGGGGCTGAAAAGCATGGTATGAGTTATAACCTGGTAGTGCTGGGGTGCTCTCAGGAGCCTTAAACCAGGTTTCTGTTACTGCACAGACATCGATTTTCTCCATACTGAGGAGAGCCTCGAGTGCGTGCATCTTGAGGTTTAGACTTCTGGCATTGAGTAGCATTACCTTTAGTTTTTTTATCCTTGGGTTGTCTATGGAGGTGGGTTTGTCCTTTGAGCCTTGCCTAAAAAGGGCACTATAGACCCGAGGATTCAGGCTCCTTGATTACTGGCCCAGAAAGGGAACATCACAACTTCCAGAACTTCTGCATTCCACTATCAGCTTTCTTTTTGTACCTTATTTCTATACCTGTATTGCTGTATATCTCTTCTATAGTCCTCACACATGCTGTATTGAGGTGCTGCCATTGCTCATCAGTTCCACCTATTTCCTCTTCTTTCTGAGCTGTTAGAGTCATAAGTATTTCCTTGAACTTCTGTACTTTCTTTCTAGTCAACGTCCACGTCTTCATCTTAGTGTCTGTTGACCTTATGTCCTTCATTACCACTGATTGCAGGTGATTGTGGCAATAAGGGGTTTATGCTATAGGCTGACTTACTAGGAGGAAGTCTACCTGAGTTGCATGTTGACCTCTCTTGTATGTGATCATGCGACGTACTCCTCCTATCCTGTTCTGTCTGTCCCAATGTGTGTATTCAGATCTTCCATTATCAATACCAACTTAAGCTGTCCTGCTTTATCTAGTAGGTCTTGCAACTGCTGCCTGAATACACTATTTTCCTCTCTATCACAACCCTGCTGTGTAACATAGGCTGAGATTATGAGTACTACCTTGTACTTACACAAATAGTTCTTTAACTGTATTAGAAACCTTAGAAGTAGAGACCAGCACTGTGCAGATCTAATAGTAAAGGATATCATATACTCGGATCCAGAGGACATAGACAATCTTTTAGCAGATAAATTTACCTTTAACTTTAATCCCCGACCATGCCTACATTTCCAGATTTCATATCTGTACCTTCAACCCCTTCCCATCCATTCTCCTATAACCAAGTTCTGGAGGTACTCTCCAAGGTCAAAAACACTGTTTCATGGGGCTGGATAACAAACTGGGTTGCTTACTGGCCATCCTGAAACAGGACCTGCCAGACCACTTACAGATGCTATTTAATATTAGCCTCCAAACAGGCTTTGTGCCAGATGAATGGAGGACAGCAACTGTCATTCCTTTGCACAAAGGTTGGGAGTCAAGAGACTCAGAAATTTATAAACTCATAAGCCTCACCAACCTTGCCTTTAAGGCTGTGAAAAGGATTATCATGAAGTTAATATACCCAAGTCAAGTTTGACTTTTTAAGGGCAGATCCTGCCTACTTAACCTTGTTGACTTCTTTGAAAAGATTAGGGAAGTAATGGCTGAGACCAGTCAGTATTTACCGCTTATCTAGACCTCACAAAGGTGTTCAACACCATCCTGCAATCAGGTATTATAGACAAATTATTCTAGCTATGTACCTCATTGAATAGGAAATTGCCTCACAAATAGAACCCAGAAAATTTGTGTGGGCTACTCTACCTCCTCTAAAATACTGTCAATAGCAGTGTGCCCAAGGGTTCAGTCCTTGGACCACTCCTCATTGGCATTTACTTGTTGGTGCTCAAAGCTACTGTTAAGGGTTTATGGCTGACCAGGTTGTCAGATGACTGTAAACTGGTTGCCTTTATAAACTCCACAGAAGACACCAAGATCCTCCAAAAGGGCCTTTCCCAAACCAATAGCTGGTATCAAAGCCATAAACTAAAACTGAATGCAAAGAAATGTATAATAGTATACTTTGGCAAGCAAAAAGTCTCGTGTAACTATCACATTAACAACTGATCCCTGAAAATTAATCCATTGGTTGGGGACCTGGGAATCTATGTATACAACAAACTTTCCTTCACTCACATTGTATCCACCTTTGTAAGCAAGTGCTTTTTCATTGCACAGTTTATTACTAAGAGTATGGTATCCAGGTACAGGGATGTGATCTACTGTATTCTGTACTCATAAGGCCAGTAATTGAGTATGTCTCCTCTAGTATGTACCTGTCTAAACATTTGACACAACTCGAATGCCCACAGTGCTTTCGTACTGAAAAAATCAAGAGCCTAAATCATAAAAACTGTCACCATCTCAAAGCCTTGTCCCTCTTCTTGGCTTCACATTGGTTGCTGAGGGGTGAACTCTCTGCCTCACGTACAGAACCACAACTGACCCTATCATGTCAGGCCTACTGCAGATTCACAAGTCTAATGGGGGCATAAATACATGCTTGAGAGATCTAAATCTCTTTTGCAACATAAATAGAACATGCTGGAGGGATTGATACTTATCACAGATAATACCATTTCTTTGGAACTGAACTGTCTTCCTCTTACGTAAAGCAATGTACTTCTCTTACAATTTTCAGATGTAATCTGGATGAATGGATGGGTAACCACAAATTCACTCTTACTTTAACACCCTTATCCCTCATGGCTAAGCTTCTGGTGTCATTCTAAGGGGATCCAGTGTCTGCCTGCCTGGGATGACATGATAGACAAGCCTCGCTGTTTTGCCAGAGATGGGTTGCACCTGTCAACCCGAGATTTTTGAATACTGGCCAAGACTCTTGCCGTTCCCATAGTGCCTTTTTTAGGCAAGGCTCAAAGGACAAACCAACCACCGTAACCAGCACAGGTAACCAAAAACTAAGGGTAATGCTACTCAGCGCCAGAAGTCTCAACCTCAAAATGCACACACTCGAGGCTCTCCTCAGCATGGAGAAAATCGATGTTTGTGCAGTGATGGAAACCTGGTTCAAGGCTCAAGAGAGCACCCCAGCACTGCCAGGTTACAATTCATATCATACCGTCCGACCTCAGTTACCGGATCGCAGTACAAAGGGTGGAGGTGTATCCATATTCATCAAGGATACCCATATATCCAGGTTAGTAGCACAGCATGATGCCCCAGAGATCATCCATGCACAACTATCAGCAGGCAAAACCACATTTCAAGTCGTAGCCGGTTATAGATCGTCCACCATGTCCCAAGATGCTTACTATGCATTCCTTGAGACATTGGAAAATATAAAGGTCCTACCAACAGCATAATCTTGGGTGATTTCAACTACCCTAGTATAGACTGGGTGAACTACCAATGTTCCAACTCCTATGCTCAGTGATTCATAGAATTTATAAATTCAAATGCCCTTGAACAACTAGTATGTTCCCCCACTAGAGGGGCAACATATTGGATTTAATCATCACAAATATGGGCACCCATTGTACCACACCCGTTATCACTCCCTCCTTGGTCAGATCCGACCACAAACTGATAACCCTGGACGTCCTCACCCCTCCACCTCCCCCAGTCAAAGAAACCATAGTCAAAAACCTTTCCAAAGCAAACTTCAAACTACTTGCATCCGAAGTGGAAAGCTTCACTATTCCCTTGCAGAAGGATAATGATATCCAGGATGCGGAATCCTACACCAAGGCACTCTATATGCATCTTCAGGATTGCATGGACCGTGCTATCCCAAATAAAACCAAGACTCCTTCCTCAAGCAAGAAGAAACCAGTCTGGTGGACCTCGGCCATAAGCAAACTTTACAATAAAAGGAGGAGACTTATACAAAAAAAGGCGAAATCTTAAGTAGAAAAATCATCCCTGATCAGCATTAGTAAGAAATTGAGTCAACTAAAGCTAATTTTGAAATGAAAGTTGCCAAGGATGCCAAGGATAACCATAAGGCCTTCTATGGCTACGTCAAAAACCTAAATGGCAACGCTCAGGTCTGTTCTGAGCTAGTACAAAATGGAACAAAATACACTGACCCTACTGACATTGCCAACATCTTGGCTGACAGGTTCAGTGCAAATTTCTCTCCCCCCCCCACCACCTACAGGGCCTTTTACCATTCCAGGGGATTGTGTAAGTCCAATTATTACTGATACTTTGGTTAACAAGGCTCTATCTAAAGCTAAAAACACTGCCTCCATGGGACCAGATGGTGTCCCAGGCTGTGTCATACGCGAGCTCCAAAAAGAATTAACCCCGCATCTTAATACCCTGTTCAGTCTCAGCCTCTCCACAGGATATGTGCCCATAGAATGGCGCACAGTAATGGTGGTCCAGCTACACAAGGGTGGGGCCACAACTGACCCTGGGAACTACTGATCAATAAGCCTGACTAGTCTGATCTGTAAGGCTATGGAGCGAATCATTATGGAACTCATAAATGGAGAGATTGGGAACCTCCAGTCGCTGGACCCCACATAATTCTGCTTCGTCAAGGGCAGATCATGCCTCCTGAATCTGGTGGATTTCTTTGAGACAGTTACTTAGGCTATAGATAAGGGAAAGGAGGTACACATGACTTACCTTGACCTTGCTAAAGCATTTGACACCATTCCCCATTCAGGTATTATTGATAAGCTCACCAGCCTAGGCATAAACCCTTACGTCACAAGATGGATCACAAACTGGCTCTCAGACAGATCAGATAAAGTAAGAGTAGTGGGATCTATGTCTGAATCCAGACCAGTAACGAGTGGTGTGCCTCAGGGCTCTGTCCTGGGGCCCTTCCTGTTTGGCATATACTTCTCAGAAGTACAGGCAAGCATGGAAGGGCTGTGGCTGATTAAGTTTGCAGACGACTGCAAAGTGGGTGCTATAATAGAGTCTCCGGCCGACATGGAGATCCTCCAGAAGGGCCTAAATGAGACTGATGCATGGTGTCAAAGCCATGTTTTCAAGCTAAATGCAAAAAAAAGTGTAGTAATCCCCTTTGGAAAAAACAGAGTACCCACAAACTACAACATAGGAGGTAATCCCCTGAAATCTGAAGAAGAAATAAGGGATCTAGGGACCCAAGTAGATAGTCAGCTTTCCTTTGATAACTATGCTGCCAAAGTGGTTAGAAAATCCTTCTATGTGACCCATCTGATCACGAAAGGGTTTGCATCAACATCTAAGGATGTAATGGTGCCCCTCTACTCTTCCCTCATCAGACCCATTATTGAGTACAATGCACCAACTGGAATGTACCTGGCTAGACATCTCCAGCAGCTGGAGAGACCACAGAGGTACCTAACCAAGAGGATTACTGGCCTCAAACAGTTGCCCTATGCAGCACGATTGAAAAAGCTAAGACTGTTCTCTGTTGCATACCGCTTTCTCAGAGGCGATCTCTGTCTAACGTACAGAACCATGTCCAACCCAGAATTGTTGAACATGCTTCATCTTAGCAAAACCAAATCTACTCGAGCTACACGCTCTAAGGATATAAACCTCAACACAAGAATGAATAGAACATGCTGGAGAGATAGATTCCCTTCGCAAAGACTTCCCTTACTATGGAACAGGGTCCCGAGCTACATAAGACAGAGCCCCTCACTATTACTCTTCAAGAGGAACCTTGATGAGTGGATGAGTAACAGAAAGTTCACACTGGGGATCACACCAACAGCACTACTAGATAGGGGCCAAGGTAACTAGCTGCTAGTACAAGGGTCTAGGGAACTACTAAAGGGGCGGTGAATACCGCACAACATGGCTGGGCTAATATATGCCTTTGGGCAGATAGCCCAGTACCAACCTATGAACCTATGGATAGAAGCAACATGTTAATGTTCTATTCATCTCTGGGTTATTCTTACTTAAAATATAAGTGCTAAAAATCATGGGAATCTATGGTTAAGCTTCTAAAGATCCTCATGAATCAATAGCCTATAAAGTACTTATGAACCTGTGAACCTTTAAAGAAAAATATGGTGAGAGAAAAGCTGTACTGTAACAAGGATATACAAATTGTTCTGTCCTTAAAGTATAGGACAGACTGACTATAGAGATGCTAGCAAAAAGCAAAGCATTTGATGGCAGAGTAATTATTGTGAAAGATAAAGAGCCTAGAGCCTACTATGATGAAAGTAGGGATTTACAAATACATTACAGAAAAGTAATTTCTAAGAGATGATTGAGCAACTGGATAAAGTATCTACGATACTGCAGATTGAAAGAAACTTCTAGATACTAATCAAGTTGAGGATTTACAACCCTTTTCATAGAGAAAACTGTAAAGAAGTTGACTTTAAAGTGCAAAAGTCAGAGATGCATAGTCCCAATTACTTCATGTAAATTGCTCAGCAATGAAGATTTATGTAGAGTCCAGTTACTTTATGTTAATGCAACAGCAATGGAGTTTTACAGGATATACCTTGTGACCAAGTAAGATGCTATTGCAGAATTATTTTGTACAAATGACTGTCCAAGTCTTTGATATTCCAGAAATGGTAGATGTACTTAAGAACTCTTGAGATGTGCTAGTTATGTGTGACGAGGAAAAGGCTGATCCTTGTTTATTCACAAGAAATGCAGTTCAAAGTTTTTGCATACAGTAAGTTATTTTGTAGTAAATTCTCATTGGAACTAATACAGAATAGCTTATGTCATTCTATGTGTTGTGTATGACTCAGAGATACATTTATTTTAAAGAGGGAAGGATGTACTGTATGTTGTCTTTAAACAGATACTACTTATAAAGAGGATGCATATTATGCGACTTCAGTGAAATAAGCTGCCTCTATTAGTGAACTTTGGAACTGGGTGCAGCTTACGTTTAATCCTATTCATTTTCAAGCCCTACTTCACCAAAAATATGTATGTATACCTATATATCTGTATGCTTCCCCAAAAGTGTGTCTGTCTATCTCTTAACAACTCTTATCAATGCTAACAAAAAGTTACTCAAAATCAAAGAAAAACAGATGTAAAAAATATTAAGTTCATGATCACACAACAGTAAAATAAAGTAAAAAAATCTAACAAATGCACAGTGATCTTGCCCAGAGTTCACTGTGAATATTTAATGTGTATGAGCTGTAACTGTTGAATATGCTAGACCAAAAAAAAAAATACAATCACAAGGTGACTGCATAATTTCACCTCCACTGGCACTGGCATAGTACACAGTACACATTGCTGTGCAACCTGTTGTTGTTACTATGTAGTGATGTTAAAGTAGATGAACATGTTAAGCTCCATCACAGCACAGCTTGTTCTTTCAGGGTTAACATGCCTGTGGCTGGGCAGCACAACTGTTTTCATAGACCACAGTGCTGGCAGTTGCTCAAAACTGGAGTCTGGTAGTTTATTTCTGAGTATTAGTGCTAACTGCTGCTAACAAGCTTTATCCTCTAGTCCTATGTTTGATTCACTCAGTTTTCATTTACCTATTTTGTTAATCTAAGCATCACTTAACCAGACAGCACTCTCAGGGCTTCACTGAAAAAGGACCTCAATCCATTTGGACAAGTCATAAATAAATAAATAAAAGCACCCTGTGGTGGACACTTCGTTTACAGTAACAGGAACTGCTTAGCAGTGACAGGAAAACATAGGCTTCCCATATGTAAAACAATATTTTAATAAAGCCATACAGTTTTCTAGCATTATACCATGGCAACGGAAAGAAAGTAATATTATTTATTAATAGCAGTTTCTTGATATATACATGCTGTCTGCCATGGTTTAGCAGAAGATCTTTTGGTGGTTCACAACCCATCTGGAACCTACTGATCTGTCCTCAAAAAACTGCAGATGATTTCATACCTGAGAACTTCTTACTGATTGAAGTTTTCTTACCTTTCCTTCCTATGATTTCTCTTTTCAGTTCCATGGCATTTTTCTTCAAAGCAGGTAGTGATTTGACAGAAGTTGTGACATGGGGAGATCATTCGATGGCCAGTGTCTCCCTGATAGAAAGCTCCATATCAATAAGCTCCATATCTGTTTTCTTGAACTATGCCTTTACAGAGTCGTTCTAGCACTTCTTTTGATCACTACAGGATGTATGGTTGTGACTGACATGAAAGGTCAGCTTTTGTTTTTAAGGATCAGACATCCAATATAGTATAAACTGGTTGAAAATGTCAATTTTGTGAACATCACTGGGGTCAAAATGTATTCCTTCTAGGTGGGTCTCTGTCTTGAAATTACATTTTCTCTAATATACAGAGGCCTTACAGTTGATTATATTAGTTCAGAGGTGAAGGGACATTTGCTCCCTGTATAGGGATTGGGATGGTCTTTGCCTCCATTACAAATGTTGACTTTGAATTCTGCCTAAAACTGTTTTCAAACTCATGTGAATTCAAAATCATAACATTCATGATCATAGCAAGGAACTGTTCTATACATGATTGCCAAGCTCAATTCAAATGACATATTAAAGGATGAAAGGAAATAGTTGCAGATGTTTTTATGGGGCAAAGCTTTTGCACCCTCATGTGTGGGGTAAGTCCCTTCACACTTTGCAACTAATTTATAATCAACTCCAAGGCTGCACAGTCAGTAAACCAGGGCAAATCCATGGAAATTACTGGGTTCCTTTTGCTTTCTTGAATGTGACTAGAATCGAGATTTGCAATTCTAACTGTTCCCCATAGTGCAAACCTCCAAATATCGTGTTCAGCCCAGTGGACCAGACGTCTGCAGATCATTGCCTAAATGTTGCTGTCACTGGCCTCAGAGACAGTGTGATGGGGCTTCCCACATGATGTAAAGAACTTTCCCGAGCCATTATTAATGGTATCCACCCAGGCTTTTTAAGTGATGCTGGTAAGCAATCCATGTTCTTAACCCTAAAGAAAGGTAGGAATAATAAACAAACTACATAGTTATGTCTTGGCATCTTTTTGTAAGTCACAATTGATGAAGACACAATTAAATAGTTTCCCAAAGGAGCCTGTCGTCATCTTTGCCATGTGATGCATGTTATTGTCTCAGTTTGTTGTTAGTTAGAATCAGCTAATGAGGTAAGAGAACGGTTCAGGTTTCCCATGGATCTGTCCTTTGCTGATGGGTTATGGACTTATATTTGCAAGACCTTGAACAGGCTGGCAGAGAACATAAATCTCCTCTTTGGTTAAAGAAGGTCCATATTTGGCAAGGTTCTCAAAACTATACAACTCAACTTGGAAGTCAGTTCTGGTAAGTGCAGGAATGTCACACTGATAAGCTTACTATTTATTTGTCATGCATGCTTTTGGAATGCATATCCTTGAATGTAGACATTCAAAATAAAAAAGGCCCTCTAGCCATTCAGAATTCTTTGTCAGTTTAAGTGTCAAGATAGTCACTGTTGATAATTAGAGGACTGCTATGAGGATGACAAACAAGGATGGAGTGATGACACACACCCTTCTTTACTCCCAGTTTGGATGTTGAAGGGAGTTTGTGATTAGACCACTGTAAAGAAAGCTAGAAGTTATGCAAATAGACAGGTGCCTCATAAGTTAATGGAACTGGTGCAAAAGCCAGGCCTGGCTAGTTCTATCTGCAAATCTTAACTGTAGTTAGAATAAAAGGCCCTTGCCCAGCACAGTACCTCATTTTCCTGGCATTTTTACTGTCTCTCTCTCTCTCTCTCTCTGCTGTTCATGCCTGTCATCCCTGATGATGGCTGGAATTCATGCTAAGATTTTGGCAGAATTTCTTCAAGAATGGAAAGGAAGTGGTTTTAAAGCATATAGGTGAGAATTCTCCCTGGAGTGGAAAGTAAGATAATGCCTCAATAATATCCATACACTGGTTTGGCTCATATTTTGAAGACTTAAATTATGTTGATATTCATTAAATCTTTTGGAATGTTGTTCCATTGTTCAATATTCATAGAAGAGAACATGCATCATCAGTAACAGTTCCTCAGCTGGAGTCTTAAAGATTTTATCTGGTGTAATGTCAGGCACTGTTTATTTTCCCTTTTTAACTTTTTTAGGTTTAATGTTGCATCTTATTTCTTCAGTGGCAAGACATTCTCTTACATGGTGTTGTGGAACAGATTTAATACAGGAATCTATTACAGAGGTCTCATAATTCAAGATTGTTTCAAGGTATTTCCTCAGTCCAATTCATATGGCTTAATTTCCTTATAGGACTGTGGTGGTGGTGCTGCGGTAGCTTTATCACCTCACAGTAAGACGTTGTCCTGTTCGATTCTCAGCTAAAGCATCTTGTGTGTGGAGACATGTGTGAATGGGTGTACCTTCGTTGAAGGTTGTGCATCAGGGCTGGCAACTCGGTAAGTAAAAATCTACTGCCGATCATTAACGGACCGGAGTTCCGCTGTGGCAACCCCTAACAGGGAAAAGCCGAAAGGTACAACAACAACTCTCAAGCCATCATGAGAACAAAGGGGAGCAGGACCACAACAGTTGAAAAAGCTTTATATATCTCAGCTGCCAATACAGAATGGAGCCTCATTAACTTAGTCTTCTTGTATCTTACTTAGAGCCTATGGCTTGAGTTGGTGGTGTGATTCTTTTGCAGGTGTGAGATGTCATCTCATTGTGCTCTATCTAAATAGGTATCAAACTGTATTATTGTTTTCATCTCTGTGCTACCACATGATGAAGCCAATGACTTCAGCATATGTTGAGTAGGTAGTTGTCTTGAACTCAGGTATGCCTCAGTGTCATCATCAGATAAGGGTATGGTGAAGAGATTTACTCAGGGACTTTACAGGAAGTCTTCTTGATCTAATGTGCATCTAGATAACGTGATGTTAAATAGCTAGTCCATTGGTGATTTAGGCTGCATCCAGTGTTTCTGAATGTCCAGATGTTAGTTAGTGTTTTATCTGACAAAATGATAATCTGTTCAGCAGTTATACTCCTCATGTGTCTGTTGCCATATGGACATCATTCTGATCATGAACTAACAACGATGGCATAAAAAATGTATGACTGCTTCTGGGGAAGGTGTTTTCAAATAACTTAGAATTATTGCTTTGTTTGAAAGTAGTATTTGTAATGACTAAACTATGTTTCTCTAATGTGCTAAATAATGGAATGACATTAGAGTTTATTTTTCCTAACCATCTTTCTTCACCTGTAGCTTTCCAGAAATTTGAAGCATAATCAGATCAATCAATAAGATTTTCAGAAAGAAGGATCAATCTTCCTTTGGAGTATTGGACTTGATGTTACCTAGGATGGTGTAGAGTGGTTCACTGATGTCTTACCTACTTAGTGCTAAGCATTTTTGCATATGAACTAATGCCATAGCATACTAACTTCTACTGAACCTGAGATGGAAGGGGATGACATGTTTATTGATGCCAGTGGAGATATATGTAAACTGGCTGATGGCAAAGCTTATGTGATGCATGGTTTTGTTTATCAGGCTTGTCTTTTGAGAAGAATGTGAAACCATCACTGTATTCTCTCGGCTGACTCTCCTCTGTTATTCTTGTTTCAGTTAGGAATGCAGTGTTCGTGTTCATCCTCTTGTCCATGAGACAGAGAATACCTGTGGTGCAAAAATTAAATGCTTGTCTAGAGGTAGTCAATCTCACTGGCGATTACCCTATTGCTTTTTGTTTGTAGCTGCAGAATTTTAAAGGGTTGTTGGAAGAAACTTTCCCATGGTGTAAGTGTTTGTTTGTTTGTGTCTTTCGGCTTTTCCTGGTTAGGGGTTGCCACAGCGGAACTCCAGTCCACTAATGATTGACAGTTGATTTTTACGTACCGGCTTGCCAGGCCTGACGCACAACTTTCAATGAAGGTACGCCCATTCACGCATGTCTCCACTCAGAAGACGCTCTAGCTGAGAATCAAACCGGACAGCATCTTACTGTGAG
This sequence comes from Protopterus annectens, assembly GCF_019279795.1. Taxonomy (NCBI): domain Eukaryota; kingdom Metazoa; phylum Chordata; order Ceratodontiformes; family Protopteridae; genus Protopterus; species Protopterus annectens. Next base: position 841,283,604 of record NC_056747.1, read on the forward strand.
GCGACAATGCTACCGCAGCGCCACCACCTTTTTAGAAATATTTTTAGCTACACTTCCCATTGACCATAAAAATATTATTCCCTACTGGCCAGTTGTTCCTCCAAAACATTAGGTGAACGAAGAGAAGATCAGAGAAAATGGCCATCATCCAATGAGGACTAGGAGATTTTTTTTGTATGCTATTAACACTGACCTATTAAAATGCACTGCATCCTGCCTGCTACTCTGGACCCATTGATGCATAGTTTCAAACATCTGCAATTCCACCTAGAGTACTAATGCCTTAGTTGGAAGGGTTGCTGTCCCAGACACAAACTCATCCTGGAATGTACAACTGGTGTCAGCCTTTCACTTTATTCCTGTCCATCTCCCACAATGCCTGGATGGTTAAGTGAACCTGGTTCATCTAGAAATGAGTTGTGGTTAAAATCTTTTCATCACAGAGTTGGCATGGTGTCTATGTTTGGCTATTTATGATGTGTTCATTTTTTAACGTGGAGAAGTTACTATTTTAAGAGCAAGCACACAAACTTGACAAGCAGCCCCCCCCCAAAAAAAATGTTTAGTAAAATAGTATAAAGATGCACCTGCATTTAATTATTATTTTGATGAAGAAGTCCTCATGTATTCTTTGTTCTGAATGAGCTATTTTTGAGACTAGTGCTGGACTTTGTTTCTCTATGTTTTGCTTCAGGCACAAGACAGAGCCCAAAATACTACATGTTATTTTTGCATATTTCTTTTCTACTCAGTGTTATAATTATCATGTTATTTATAAACATTTTGAATCAGTTTTTAACTTTACATTTCTAAATCTTCATCCTAGGAACTATAGTATTAATATTTTTCACACTTCCAACTCAGAGATCTTACAATTGTATAGAATCACCTTCATTCATAAGGTGGTATCATAAAATTAATTATGTTGAAAAATTATGAAAATGTTCATTTGCTAGAATTATGAACCTTCATTTTATATGATAGAGCATCAATACCAGCAGATTAGTTTACAAGATTACCATCTGCTAATGCCCTTTATCCTGTAGTCTTGGGTTTGATTCCCTCAACTTTTGTTTACAAACTGTATGATTCTGAGCAAGTCACTTCACTAGAAAATGTCTCCAGGTCACTCCTAAAAATTAACAATTGTGTCCAGTGGGCTTAGTTTGTTAAAAATAAATAAATAAAAAACAGCCGAAAATTACAGGACATTTCCACAATGCATTTTTCAGTTATAAGGGCTCAAAATATCATGGGAATATATGGCTGTCATAATTATAAAGATTCTCACAAATCAATAACCTAGCAAGTGCCTATGAACCTATAAAGAAAAAAAAACTGCTGAAACAGATACTGTATTGTGATAGGCATACAAAAACGGTTTTATTCTTAAAGAAAAGAGTGCCGACTCACAATAGAAATACCAGGAAAAGCAAAAGATGTGATGATAGAGAATAAAAACTTACTGTAAAGTAATTTTTGTGTAAGTAGCAGAGCCTAGACCCTACTATGATAAAACCAGGGATTCGCAAATACATTACATAAAATACATTTTTAGAAGATCTTAAGGTCAAACTGTTTTCCCATATTTTACTGGAAAGTTTTACTTGGAACATCTGAAATTATCTTTTAAAGTAAATAAGAGCATTTCAATACCTTTGTCATGCCACAGTCAAGAAACAGGCTTTCTGAAAATCTGGGGCAAAAAATATGAAACTCTCCACAGTTATGATCTTGAATCTAATTTAATCTAATTTAGCAAAATCAGCCTTACAATACTAAATTTTTAGAATTTTGATCTCAAGTGTAATGAGCATGATTTCTTTTTCAAATTTCATGAATGTGATAGCTGTAAACTGGAAGATCCAGTGGCATTTTGTTTTGTAACTCACAGAGAAAAATCACACATGGCTGCAAAGATGAAAAAAAAATTCTGAACAAACCATAAATATTGTACTTGTTTCATGAGAACAAATTGTGTTGAAATTCCTAGGTGATAATGTTGAAAACTACTCAGTTAATAATGTTGGTGCTTTAAACATATGCACTTCAAAACTGTAAAACACTCTTTCAGTACTTCTGATAAATGTGACAGTTTCCATTTCTTAGAACTATTAACTTTTGCATTAACCAGAAATGTCACATGACCATTCCTGTCTCAAGGCAGTCCTATAAAGCTCCATTACATGTTTTTGTACAGGAAGAACCTGTGAATTACATGCCAACTAAGAAAAACAGGAAGTAGATAAGAGACGGTTTTCCCTACTGATCTCCTCATGCAGATCATAGCTACGAACATCTGTAGTAGTTTTATTTGAAAAACCCCATCACTTCAAAAAATACATTTTAGGTGGAGGATATGATCTGTTGGGGCTATGCCCACTAATTCCCTTCCCCCATTTTTTCAGCCATATGGATAAGGCTTGAGAAACTAATACCAGCTTGCCCTTCCTAGGAGGAAATAAGCAGCCTGACCTGTCACATTAGTGATCCCTACTGGTGGGTAAACAACCACTCATGAAATAGGCCAGGACATGCTCACTCTGTCAAAGTGGCACATGCACTACTAAGTTGTGATGACATGGGCGGGAACATCCATAGCTTCATAGGTTCATAGGTGTGTACTAGGCTAGTGGCCCTGGAGCCTTTACAAGCCTAGCCCATGGGATTTCCCTGGCATTGTGCCACCCGACCTTAGTTTCTAGTGCCTCTGTTGAGTAGAGCCACTGGAGTGATCCCCAGGATGAATTTTCTATTTCCCATCCACTCACCAAGATTTCTCTTGAAGAGGGCCAGTGAGGTGTTCTGCTTGACATATATGGGAAGTCTATTCCATAGCATGGGCAGTCTCTGGGTTATGAACCCAACATGTTCTCTATCCCTCCAACATGTTCTGTTGATTGTGGTAATGAGGTTGAGGTCTCTGGAGCGTGTGGTGCGGAGGGACTGAGATTTCTTTAGATGTAGCATTTCTAACAGAGCTGGGTCAGACATGGCTTTGTAAGTCAAGCAGAGATTGCCTCTAAGTAGGCGATATGAGACAGAGAATAGTTGGAGTTTTTTGAGACTGTCCATATAAGACAAGTGTTTAAGGCCTAGGATCCTCTTTGTGAGGTACTTTTGTGGCCTCTCCAGTTGTTGCAGGTATCTAGTGAGGTACATGCCAAATGGGGCATTGTACTCAATGACTGGCCTAATGAGGGAAGAGGAGAGGGAGACAATGACCTCTTTCTTCCTGGATGCAAAACCCTTAGTAATGAGATGTGACAATAGAAGGACTTTCTGACCACAGTGGCAATGTGGTGGTCAAAAAAGAGGTTGCTGTCAACCTGTGCTCCTAGATCTCTTATAGCAACTTCTGTGTTCAGTGGACTACCATCGATGTGGTAATTCAAGGAATCGGGTTTTTCTCAAGGGGGATGACGACACATTTTTTGGTATTGAGCTTAAGGCCATGGTTCTGACACCAGTCATTGGTCTCATTGAGACCATTCTGTAGGATATCAACATCACTTGGGGAGTTAATAATAGCTTCCAACTTGCAATCATCTGTGAACTTTGTCAGCCAGAGTCCCTTCATGTTGGCCTGGACTTCAGAGAAGTAGATACCAAACAGGAGAGGATCCAGGACTGAACCCTGTGGGACTCCACTCGTGACTGGTCGACAGTCTGACTTGGAGTCAGCTACTTTCACACTGGGTTCTATCTGTGAGCCAGTTTGCAACCCACCTAGTGATATAGGGGTTGATGCCTAGTTTAGTGAGTTTTTCTATGATTCCTGAGTGGGAAATGGTATCAAAGGCCTTGGCCAGATCAAGGTAGGCTGTATGAACCACCTTGCCTTCATCCACAGCTCTGGTGACTGACTCAAAGTTGAGCAGGCATGGTCTAACCTTCACAAAACCAAACTGTGTAGGATCCAGAGTTTGGAGATTCCCTATATCCTTGCTTATTAGGCACATGATGATGCGTTCCATAGCTTTGCATATCAGACTCATCAGGCTAATGGGGTGATAGTTCCCAGGGTGTGTAGTTGCTCCTCCCTTGTGGAGAGGGATGGCTGTAGCAGTGTGCCATTCGGTAGGGTTTAAGCCTGATGTGAGGCTGCAATTGAACAGGGCACACAGGTGAGGTGCCAGTTCACTCTGTAGTTCATGTAGAACACAGCCAGAGATATTGTCAGATCCCACAGAAGCTGTATTGTTGGCCTTGGACAGTGCTGTTTTAACCTGTGCAGCAGTAATACTGGGTGCCTGGCAATCTACTGGTATTGTGATTGGTCCTTTGGGGGATGGCTAAAGTTGGCACTGAATCTGTCAGCCAGTATAATGGCAATATCTGTTGGCTCAGTATAGGAGGTACCATTGTGCAGTAGCTCAGAGCAAATATGGGTATTGCTGTGGAGATTCTTTACATAACTATAGAAGGCCTTGTGGTTGTCTTTACTATCTGCTGCTATTCTGTTTTCATAGCTAGCTTTAGAGGATTTGATGAGGGATCTCATCCTTTTGTTGAGGCTGATAAGGGAGTTTTTCCAGTCTTGGGACTTCACCTTATTCTGCATCAGTTTCCTCCTTCTGTTGTAGAGTTTGCTTATGGCAGGGGACCACCAGATTGGCTTCCTTTTTTTTGAGGAGAGCGTCTTGGTTCTATTGGGTATGGTGAGATCCATATATTTGTGTACGTGTTCGTACAGTGCATTGGTGCATGATTCGGTGGTCATACAGCTATTCTCCATTTGCATGGGTGCCGTGAAGTTAGCCACCTCTGTTTTTAGGAGCCCAAAGTTAGCTTTGGAGAAGTTTTTCATGGTGTTTACCTTTGTGGGGAGGTGGGGGTGTGAGGGATGTGGATTTCCAAGGTGATTAGTTTGTGGTCGGATCTAACCAGGCAGGAGTTGACTATTGGTGTAGAGCAATGGTCGCTCATGTTAGTAATGACCAGGTCAAAGATGTTGCTACCTCTAGTGGGGGTAATAAAGAGCTGGTCCAGGGTATTGGAATTAATGAATTCCAGAAAGCATTGGGCAAGTGTATTGGTACATGAGTAGTTTTCCCAGTTAATGGAGGGGTAGTTGAAGTCGCCCAGTATGAGAGAGTTAGGTTGGACCCTAATATTCTCCACTGTGCTTAGGAACATGGAGTGTGAGTCTTGGGGCATGGTTGGAAACCTATAGCAGGCTACGACCTGAATCGCTGTCTTACCCAATGTTAGCTGCACCTGAAATATCTCAGATGCGTTATGTTGGGCTACCAGTCTGGAGGTATGCGCATCCTTTATGAATATGGAAACACCACCACCTGTGGAGCGTCAGTCCAAGTTCTGGGACTGAAAGGTGTGGAATGAGTTATAGCCTGGTAGCGCAGGGATGCTTTCTGCTGCCTTGAACCAGGTCTCTGTTACAACACAAATGTTGATGTTCTCCATTTTAAGGAGTGCTTCGAGTGAGTGCATTTTGAGATTTAGACTTCTAGCTCTGAACAGCATGACCCTCAGATTGCATTTGTTTGTAGCTGGTGGTAATTTGGTCTTTGGAACACCGCCTAAAAAAGGCACTATAGGGGTGGCAATAACCTTGGCCAGTTTCGGAAGCCCAGGGGTGACAGATGCAGGCCATCTCTAGCAAACATCGAAATCTATCAGTCATGTCATCCCAGGCAGACAGATACTGGATCCCCTTAGAATGACACCAGAAACTTAGCCAATTGTTGAAATCAATCATTTTCTGCTTATACTGTGGTATCATTCTGGGTGATGGCAGGATGTTGCTCAGGGCTAGGGTCATACCCACCTTGGCTACATAATCCGAGAGCTCTTCCATGTCTCTTTACATGTAGTCCATGGAGGTGTCATTCATACCCACATGTACAATGACAGAGTCATATTTGTACCTGTTGTCGAGAGACCTGAGTGCATGCATTATATGGCAGATCCTGGTGCCTGACAGGCAGCTGACTGTTACTTTCTCGTTATTCAACCTAGTGAGTGGGACATCAGTGTGCCTCACTATCAAGTCACCTATGACTAGTGTGTTGGGCATGCTGTTTTGTCTTAGGGGCTTTGTTTGAGTGGCACAGTGTTTAGGAGAGTTATGTGTCTCATGATTAGTGTTGTGTTGTGGTGGTCAAGTGCATTTCTGCCTTGGAGGTCTCTTTTGTTCGGGTAGATTTTTATTGAGAACCTCAGTGAAGGTGGGTGTGTGGTTTGTGTTTTTATGTGAAGACAGTGCTGGTGTCTGTTCTGGAGGGCCCCATTAGGGAAACCACCCTAAAAAATTTCTCCAAAGCCAACTTCACGCATCTTAAGACAGAAGTGGCAACTTCACGACACCCATGCAGATGGACAATAGAGGTACAACTGCTGAATCCTACACAAATGCACTTTTTAAGCACTTACACGAGTGCATGGATTGTGCTGTCCCTAACAGAACCAAGATGCTATCCTCCAAAAAAAGGAAGTAAATCTGGTGGTTCCCTGCCATCAACAAACTCAACAAAAGAAGAAAGAAATTGTTTCAAAAAAGAATAAAATCCCATGATTGGAGGAACTCCCTGGTCAGCCTCGGTAAGAAGCTGAGATCCCTCATAAAATCCTTCAAAGCTAGTTACGAAAACAAAATCACCACTGATTCTAAGGACAACCACTAAGCATTATATAGCTATGTCGAGAATCTCAATGGCAACACACAGATCTGCTCTGAGTTACAGCACAATGGCACTAAATATACAGAACCAACAGATATTGCCAACATCCTGGCAGATAGGTTCATTGCTAATTTACCCCCTTCACCCCCTAAAGGGCCCATCACTGTACTGGAAGAACAACTTTACCCCCCTCTCACCCCCTAAAGAGCCCATCTCTATACCGGAAGAATGCAAAATTCCTGTAATCATGGCTGCACAGGTAAAAAACACACTCCCCAAAGCCAAGAACACAGCATCCATGGGACCTGACAGCATCCCAGGCTGCGTTCTACATGAACTACGGAATGAACTGGCCCCCTCCCTAAGTACCATGTTCAATCACAGCCTCACCTCATACTTTGTGCCCACTGAATGGTGCACAGTGACGGTTATTCTACTCCACAAAGGGGGAGTCACCATGGACCCCAGGAACTACTGCCCCATTAGCCTGATGAGCCTGGTCTGCAAGTCCATGGAACGTATCATCATGGAACTTATAAACAAAGACATTGGTAATCTCCAAACTCTGGACCCCACCTAGTTTGGATTTGTAAAAGGCAGCTCATGTCTCCTAAATCTGATAGACTTCTTTGAAGCAGTCACCAAAGCCGTAGATGAGGGTAAGGTGGTTCACACAGCCTATCTAGATCTCGCTAAGGCTTTTGACACAATCCCTCACTCTGGAATTATAGATAAATCTCACTAAACTAGGTATAAATCCCTATGTCACAAGATGGGTTGCCAACTGGCTCATTGACAGAATCTGCACTGTGAAAGTCGCAGACTCCAAATCCGACTTCAGACCAGTGACAAGTGGAGTACCACAGGGTTCAGTCCTGGGTCCTCTCCTGTTTGGTATCTACTTCTCTGAAGTACAGGCTAACACAGAAGCTCTTTGGCTAATGAACTTCGCAGATGACTGCAAACTAGGAGCCATAATTGAAACTTCTAATGATGTGGACATCCTACAAAAGGGCCTCACTGAGACAGAAGCCTGGTGTCAAAGCCATGGCCTCAAGCTCAATGCCAAAAAGTGCATTGTCATCTCCTTTGGTAAAAACTCTGTACCCATGAACTACCACATAGGCGGTAGTCTACTTAACACCAAAAATGTGATAAGAGACCTTGGGACAGAGGTGGACAGGAGTCTCTCCTTTGATAATCACATCACCACATTAGTCAGGAAATCCTTCTATATGGCACACCTCATCACAAAAGGTTTCTCATCCAGGAAAAAAGAGGTCATTGTTCCCCTCTACTCGGCACTCATTAGGCCCATTATTGAGTACAATGCCCCTTTTGGTATGTACCTCACAAGACATCTACAATAACTGGAAAGGCCACAGAAATACCTCACAAACAGGATTACAGGCCTCAAACCGATGCCCTATGCAAACCGTCTCATAAAACTCCAGCTTTACTCCATCGCATATTGCCTACTCAGAGGCGATCTCTGCCTAACATACAAAGCTATGTCAAACCCGGAGCTGTTGGACATGCTCCACTTAAAGAAATCCCAATCCCTCTGAGCTACATGCTTTGGACCTAAACATTGTCACCACAATAAACAGAACATGCTGGAGGGATAGATTCCTATCCCAGAGACTTCCCATACTCTGGAACAAACTACCTATCTATAGCAAACAAAGCTCTTCATTAGCACTCTTCAAGAAAAATCTTGATGATTGGATGGGGAATTCACCCTGGGGATCACTTCTGTGGTTCTGCTCGACAGGGGCACAGGAAAATAATTTTTTTGGGTGGCAAAAGCCAGGGTACCTTTTTGGATAGGCTTATATAGGCCCTAGGGCCAATAGCCTAGTACCTACCTATGAAACTATGTGTTTCATGTGGTGTGGTGCAAGTATTGACCTTCTCTTCTTGACCAGCTATTCCAGGCTTTGCTGGAGAGTGCATGGCTTCCAGTTTGGATATATAAGTGCATCTCTAGCAAGTCTGAGTGTTGGGAGGTAAGAGGAGAGGGCTGTCAGTGTATATGAGGCAGTTGCTACATTGCCTCAGGATGCCCAAGTTCACCAGGTTAATAGGAGAAAGCACAGGGAAATGACCTTTAGACATGCCTGGAGGGGTGGGCATTAATAATAAGTACTGGAGCTGTTTCCTTGTATAACGTTTAGTGGTGGTAACACTTTTGTGTGCTACAATAATTGCTACAAGAAGTCTGGTAGACTGCTAAACTAATAAGCTAATAAAAGTGCAGGAGATGAGAGAACTAGCAGATCTACGGGAAAATGGAAGAGCAGACTTTGGCACCATTCAGAAGCTTACAAACAGTCCTGGATACAGCAAATCTGTATCTGGACTAGACTATTTACAGTAAAGGTGGGAAAAGTGCAAAAGTGGGCTTTTAACCCAGAAAGTTAAAAGAGATGGAAAAACTGCCCAAACGGCCAATAAACTACAATTTCTGGGTCAGAACCAACTCCTCTTGTGGTAGATAGGCTACCTAGTGCTTAGCACTCCCACTGATAAGCTAAAAGGCTTCCCTCCACCACAGAAGGGCTTGGGGTGGCTCAGAAGCTTACAAACAGTCCCAGATACAGCAAATCTGTATATGGACTAGACTAGTTACAGGAAAGGTGGGAAACAAGCACAGATGTGGGCTTTTAAACCAGAAAGTTGAAAGAGATGGAAAAAAACTGCCCAAATGGCGAATAAGCTACAATTTCTGGGCCAGAACCCACTCCTCTTGTGGTAGATAGGGTACCTAGAGCTTACCACTCCCACTGATAAGCTAGAAGGCTTCTCTCCAACACAGAAATGCTTGGGGGGCTCAGAAGCTTACCAACAGTCCTGGATACAGCAAATCTATATCTGGACTAGACTGGTTACAGGAATGGCGGGAAACAAGCACAAACGCGAGCTTTTAAACCAGGATATAATGATTTTTGACAAACATCAGCACAGAGTCTAAGTCCTCAAACAACTTGGATCCCTCAGAAGTGAAGATCTTCAGCTTTGCAGGAAACAGGAGGTGAGTCTTGATTTGTGATTTCTTCAGTTCTGTTATCAGAGGTAAGAAAATGTTCCTCTTTGCTATTACAGTGGAAGAATAGTCATTGTCAAAGCATATTATTGTATCATTGAATTTTACTGGAAACTTGGACCATGCAGTCTTAAGGACTAATTCTTTGTCAGAAGAGGAAAGAAATTTAGCAATAACTGATTGTGGTTGTTTTTTGTTGGTAGTATTTATTGTAGTTAGTGACTGGTGAGCCCTTTGTATGCGAAATAACATAGCCTCTATAAAGTCAAGAGTCTTAGGTAACCAGGAGGTAAGGAAGCTTGTCATATTATTTCCCTCTATTCTTTCAGGTAAACCAAAAATCCTTAAGTTGTTTCAACGAGATCTGTTTTCAAGATCATCAAGTTTATTTTGTAATAATATGTTTTGCTTAAGTAAAAACTCTACGTTGTTTTCATTTTCTACTATTCTGCCATCCATATAATTTAATGCTTCTTCGATGCCTGATATTTGAGTTTTTTGTTGTTGTAAGTCCTGGTGAAGAATATCCATTTGTTTAGTTGTTTTTTCTTTAAAGTTGTCTATTTTGACATCAATTTTATCCATTTTTGTATTAAGATCCTGGATGCTAGTTATTAGAGTTTGAAGTTCTCTTTTGAGACTGGAGTCTTGTGTGCTGGTCTTAGCTCATGATGAATTTCTTTTTCAGATGAGAAGTAGATTTCCAAGTGTAATTTTGACTGAAAAATCTGTCTTATGTTTATTTTTTTTAGATATTATAATAGTACTAGGTATATACTATATATTTAGCCAAAAAAGGTTTCAGAGCTTTAGTTAGAAGACAGAATTCCAGTGTAGATTTAATTTCTATAGTGGAGCTGAGGAGTTTTGCTACTACTCAGTGCCCATTTTGGCCACGCCACGGGCTTTTAAACCAGAAAGTTGAAAGAGGTGGAAAAACTGCCCAAACAGTCAATATACTACAATTCCTGGGCCAGGAACCACTACCCTTGTGGTAGATAGGCTACCTAGTGCTTACCACTCCCACTGATAAGCTAGAAGGCTTCCCTGCAACACAGAAAGGCTTGGGGGGGGGGCTCAGAGGCTTACCAACAGTCCTGGATACAGCAAATCTGTATCTGGACTAGACTAGTTACAGAATGGAAGGTAACAAGCTTAGAATTTCTTTATTTTTTTTATAAGTTCCCACTGGACAGTCATTGTGGGTCAAGCAGTCGCATGAGTGTAGGTATCAGGAGGGATGTGGCTGGGATCTCCATGGGACTGGTGTAATGACCTGCTCTGTAAATCTTGACTCTTGCCTACAGGGGTGTAAATGGAGTCATCATAGCCCCATATAGGAGCAAATGGGCTATAGGGCTCTCAGTCAGTTTGGAAAAGCCTGACTCTATCCCCTGAAGAAATTAAATTGCTGATGAAGTACAGTTAAGAGATCCACTGGATGGGATGCTGTGGGGGGTTTCAAACAACTGTAAGAATCTGATATGGAGACAGTACAAGCAGTCTTAATGTATAGGTGAAGTGGTATGAGCAAGCAGTGAGGGCAGACTGTGGCAGCTAAGCATAATGATCAACCAGGGCAGTAAAACAGCTGTATCAGGTTAAAAAGAGTAATAAATATAATCCTTTATTAACTCAAAGAACAGGGTGTTCATTACTGAAGGAGGCGCTAGCAGATAAACCAAGGGCATACACCACTGACAGCAAATACTTAGGTACCTCAAAATCTCTAAAAGGTACATCAAAAGTTTAGTTGTCATTCCCCTAAAATGTCAGTGCAGAACTCACATGTTATCTGTGTAGGGCTGTAATGCAGATTCATACAGCTAGGAATCTTTTCCTATAGATTCTAATATGATTATTTACTTTACATTCTTTCACACATGTACCAGAGATTGTGTTATCAGATTTGTAAAGGTTTTGCACAAATTTCCTAAAAAATGTTTATCAAACACTGTACAATGCATAAATCTATGCATCATAAGTAAATAAAATTTAATGACCTGTTACTCACATCTGCTTATATGTGGACTCCATTCCAAGAGCCCCGTTCATATTTTCTGAACTAGTGCCACAGCAGAATATAACTCTTCTACACAAATGACCTGTCAACGTCTCCTAAGCTAGGACCTGAGTGAGGGGTAGGCAAGATTCCTACCAACATAGCACAGTGGCATATGGTGGTATTGTGGCCCGCGCAATACTCCAAAGCAATCATCTTACAAAGTTCTGATAATATCACATGACTGAGATTGTGCATTTGAAAGTGTGAATTGTTCATAAAGGTTTGCAACTGAATTCACCACAGACATGTTAGGCAGCCACACTGTTCTTCATTCATTGCACTGATGGCAACCTGAGAGGTAGCTGGTTACTTCAATTACCATTTGATGTGAATGGGCAGATGTGTGTGTGTGCGTGTGTGTGTGTGTGTGTGTGTGTGTGTGTGTGTGTGTGTGTGTGTGTGTGTGTGTGTGTGTGTGTGTGTGTGTGTGTGTGTGTGATACAGGAAGCCAGGAAGGCATACAATTCCAATCACAGTCAGGCTACAAAAGAAGAATGCAGGCACAGGACACTGAATGCTGACGTGAGGGGAGAAGCAGTCGGGGAAAGTGGTACGAAAGGGAGGCCAGATCTTCAGTTGTCATTGAAATGTCTGAAGGTTAGACTTGAGATCTGAGGGACATCAGATATGGGAGGCTACAGCTATTACTATATTAATGTTGGGAGGGGGCTGAAATCATTGATCAGCTGTGAGGCAGAAGTAGGTGTCATAAGTGGGTGTAACTAAAAAGTGATGTAGGATGCAGGGTGGAGGGGACTCACTCTTTAGAGGGCAGGGAATAACTGCTGTTGGTGCAAGGTCAGCAGATGGTCTGTATGCAAATAGCTTTCAGGAATCCTTTGCAAAACTTTTTGGCAAGAACAATGTTTTTTTTTGGTTATATTTTTTGTCACTGACCACTGTCTATTCAGCTCATCATATTAAGTCATCCAATCAATCCATTCATTCCTTGGGTGAAAGCTCTACAGCTTTTCATTACCTTAGGTGAGATTCACATGAATTGACAACGGAAGCTGTGAAGAAAATGAAAACACTGTCATCTGTGTTAGCATTTCTGGCAGGAGATTTGTATATATTTTCAGATTAACTTGTATAGTATGCCAGCATGTCTAATTGTGAAAATGTAAATAAGTTTTAAAATGTTGAATATTTCTCTGCTTATATAGAATGTTTAAAGAATGTGTCAGTGTTTTGATACATTTCTAATTGCACATGTTAGTGAGAGAGATTCTAAAATACAAACTGTTTGCAGAAAATCAGCTGAACAGCAGGTGATGTCATTAGAATGTTCCTGGATGTTTGGTGATTATTTGAACAGCTGATTGACAGGAAAAAGAA
>NC_056747.1:841297196-841302196 GCF_019279795.1 Protopterus annectens
AATCCCCAAATTCCTTTGGGAAAAGTTTCAAAACGTCAATCATCTGGCCCTTGACCATATAATGTTCAAAGTTTTGAAACTTCGATCATCTGAAGCAGACATATATATATATATATATATATATATATATATATATATATATATATATATATATATATGTGTGTGTGTGTGTGTGTGTGTGTGTGTGTGTCTGTGTGTGTGTGTGTGTGTGTGTGTGTGTGTGTGTGTGTGTGTGTGTGTGTGTGTGTGTGTGTGTGTGTGTGTCTGTGTAAATATGCATGGTTTTAAGAAGGAGAGGAAACAACTAATTGCAGAAAATGACCTAAATAAACATCTTGATAAAAGTCTGCTAAAGCATTGCTTCTTGTAATAACAAAGCCATCAAATGCTGTGTTTAACTGAAACTACTTCAGATTACAGTTTAAATGCTTTCTTTCTCTGTCAGAACTTGTGGCATCCTTGACTTTCTAGATAAAAGCAGCATTTTCAATAAAAAGAGTGTATTTTCCTGCTGAGTCTTTTGTAATCTGTGCAATAGCAGTCTGTCTTTTCAATCAGTGATGTGTGTTGTTTAAAATAATGTTCAGCTTTGCTGGGCAAATTGTGTACAGGTTGCTTTTTTCACTTTCTGTTGTTACCAGTTGAATATATTTATATAAGCAGCACCCTTCCATCATCTTAAATATTCTCTGTCAGAAATGTTGAATTGCAGAATGGTCAGAGTGAAAAGGTTTCCATATGTGAATATGTGCTTTTGTGATAGGTGTCACAAAAGCACATATACACATATGGATATGTGCTTTTGTGATAGGTGTCACAATTCATAGTGGTATATTGCCATATGGATATAAAAGTGTGGTGAAGGTATTAGTTTGGTACTTTTGACAGCAATCCTATTTGCTTTAAAAATCATTTGACTTTTCAGCTTTTTGATTTAAGAGGTCAGGCATGTCCACATCTGAGTTAACCAGCATTATTGCTTGAGTAATGAAGATTGTTGCATATGATCACATCAAAGTTTAAAGACCAATGCCAGATGTTTTATATTGTATCTTCTGTGCCGGTCTTCTAACTTGTGATATATTTTACTTTCCGGCAAAATTATTGCATTATATATTAAAAGGGAAACAAACATACTGACAATGCAATTTATGCAAAGCAGCAGATAATGCTTGTCAGAAAAGTGAATGATATGCTATTGTTCAGAATGACAGGGATTTTTGTGTAAGATTAGGAATGCAACTTCCTAAAAAATGTATATAATTATTTATAGTTCAGCTAGTAAACTGTTATGCATAAGTAATACAGTTCATTGTAATACCTGGATAATACTTTTCCATTTAATTTAAAAATAAATAATTTGCTTCAGCAATGACATTGAAGCTTGTACACTTGCATTGAGGCCACAGAGAATATGGAGCATGGATGTTCTGATATGAAAATGACAATCTCATCAACATGTTTATGGAAAAGAATACTGACTGAACTTGATTAACATTTTATTTATTTGTTTGGTAGGTTGGAAAATGGACTACAATAGCCCTTTTAAATCCATGACCTTCTCAAAAAACAGTACTAAGCTGTAGTACAAGCAATGATATGCACACAGATGGCACATTGAATTTTATTTGCATATTCAGCAAGAGTCCTAAGATGTAAGCTCCACTTGTGACACACTTGAGATGTTATGCTGTTTGAAGTGTGATTCCAAATATTGCATATGTAGGTTTTAGTGAATGTTTGGACAAGAAAACTGATGCAGTAAATTGGGAAGTAATCAAAGGTACAACAGATATCAAGGGTATGGCAGATATCAGAGTACACAAGCAAAAGTGCCTGATTTTTAAAAGTGGGTTCAATTGAATTGGCAATATAGATGAGCATAATAACATAAATTAGACAAAATTTAAGTACATGCAGTTAATTATGACTTATGCTGGCCAAGGAAGAAAATTATTCATCTCAGGGGACAAACGAGATGTGGGGATGCTCACTGGGAGACCCTAGGAGCACAAGTTTTATATCAAGTGGGAGTAGACCTCTGACCAAGAAAAGAAAGATTTTAGGGTGTGGTTGGAGACACCCTTGTGAATGGATGCTTCACTAGTAATGTATCCAGTCAACCTGGGAATTTAAGTTTACATTTTAATTCTGGGGATGATCCCGATAATGTTATGCGCCAGAGGAGTGTCTTCTACTGTGTCACTCTATTTTTCAATGTTATTTTCATATTGGATCACCTTTTCTATGTTTGTTGGAACCTTATGTTATAGGAGGTCAGTTATATGTCACCTAAGAGTAAGTCCAAGTCAAAGCCATGAATAGTAAAGACAAGGAGGACTTTCACAAGAGAAAGTCCTCCAGGAAAGAATTATGTAAGATAATAAGGATCTCAAGGAGGCAAGTGATGCTAATCAGCAACAGTGAACTTTATTTCATCAGCACCTGGCAAAACAACTAATTAGATTCAACAAATCAAACAATAAAACACATTAACAAATCACTCTCAGGGAACAGAAGTTCCACTCCTTACAGATCAAGGAACTCCAACTTTAGAACAAACATCTGGAACTTAATGACTGATAATTTAGAGAACATATCCCAGTGGACCATTCTGAGATTAAACTGATCTTCCTGAAAGAAAAGAAGGAATGGGGACTGTCACCTTTATGGGGAAGGAGTTGGTGCTGCTGCTTAAGAAACAGAAACCTACTGAGGTCAAACAAGCCTACACTAACAGTGGACACAAGACCAGTTTTCCTAGACATTTCTTGAACTTTTTGGATTGGGAGGACATGCTCAAGAAGTAGAAATAGGACTGCTAGTCCCATGGCGAGATTTGCAATAGATTTCAGCACCAGTCTTCAAAAAAAAAAGAGCGTTTATTCCTGTCCTGCACTGCTACAAAAATGCAGGCCTCCAAGTTCAGTTAAAGTTTCCTGATAGTAAATTAGGGGATGCTGTTACTTAGCTTTGAATAACCTTCTGAGGCTGAAGCAATTTTATACATAATGACACGTTAACCAAATCAGAAATCAGCATACTGATAAACTCAATAAAATAGGTTCATAGATGAGTACTAAGCTACCTACCCTTGCGAACCATTTTAAGCCTAGCCAATTATCCCTTGTGAGACTCAAACCCTGCACCTTGTGTTTGTTAGGCAAACACCTTAACCATTAGGCCACCCTCTCAAATAATAAAGCACCAATTCACAAATGTCCACAGCTTTTATAAATAACTAAGTTCTTAGTTATATATACATATACATACATACTGGATTTTAAAATGTTTCTGCTGTATATATATATATATATATATATATATATATATATATATATATATATATATATATATATGGTTTACAATTAGATTTGTGAACTGTAGCCAATTAAGAGTGACAGTGTCGACTTGCATTTTTCCAAGAGGCACTTTTGCAAACCCAGATACACTGACTATATTACATCACATGGGTAGTGCAGTTTGAGTATTTGAGTTTGGAATTTTGAGTGAAAATCGCGGTTCAGTGAGGAACAGGGAATTAACACATTTCCTCACTGTAGTGTGATCTTGGAGTTGGTATATATAATTTTCAGAGGGTGTGGGTGTACAGCCCCCCTAATAGGGGTGCAGGGGGGCTTACCCCTCTGCAAAATAGTAAAAGTGATGTACCGTTGACTCTAGAGTGTCATGGTACATTACAGTGCATAGTTTGGGTGACTGACATCACCTCTTGTTATGTCGAATACAGGAGTCTATGTATTCAGTTTCAAGTTTTCTGCTATTTTGCTGTTGCGATTTTCAAGATTTTGGTTCGACCTTAAGGCTGATCGATGGATGCATTTTCAAGGTTTCAATAGTAAACCTATACGTATATATATATATATATATATATATATATATATATATACATATATATATATATATATATATATATATCTATATATATATATATATATATATATATATATATATATATATATATATATAGGTTCATAGGTTCATAGGTAGGTACTAGGCTAAGCCTAGCCAGAGTGTGTCAGCTTTCACTGCCCCATTGATTAATTAACTGATCCTCTGTCATGCAGAGCCAATGAAGTGATCCCAGGGGTGTATGTGTATGTATGTATATATATATATATATATATATATATATATATATGTATGTGTGTGTGTGTGTGTGGATCTAGGACTTTCACCGAAAGCACATTTCACTGAAACTTTAATGACCGAACACAAATCACTGAAAGCACAATTCACATAAAACACAATTCACCAAAACACATTTCACGAACGTTATATATGGCCTTGTCCCCACTGTAGTGCAACCCTGGAGTTAGTATATATAGTTGGGGGGTTGTGGGGGGCATAGCCCCCCACATATTTTAAGTATATCACATGTTTGGATAAGAGTAATATATTGCAATTGCAAGTATGCGTGTATATAGTTCAAAACATTTAAAAATTGGGGGTGCCCCCACCCCCCTACTATATATATATACCAACTGCTGGGTTGCACTACAGTGGGAACAAGGCCATATATAACTTTTGGTGAAATGTGTTTGGGGAAATTGTGTTTTCTGTGAATTGAGCTTTCGGTGAAAAGTGCACACTAATTTGACTTTCGGTGAAATGTGTTTTCGGTGAAATGTCCTAGATCCAATATATATATATATATATATATATATATATATATATATATATATATATATATTGGTCTACTTCATTTATTTGAAAACTCATTTCACTGAAAGTCAGTTCCCTGCGACCAATTCACTGAAAGCTCATTTCAGTGAAAACTCATTTCTTTGAAGGTTATATATGGCCTTTTCCCCTCTGTAGTGCGATCCTGGAGTTAATTTATAAAGTAAGGGGGGAGTGGGGGTATAGCCCCCCACATATTGTAAATGTTTTAAAGCATACTGCTGGATACTTACAAGTGCAATGAATAATTCATTCCAGAAGACAAAATATAACCAAACTATGTGGGGGGCTTTGCC
>NC_056747.1:841307196-841347026 GCF_019279795.1 Protopterus annectens
TGCCAAAGGGCACACAGGCACAGCCGGACTCACTGGCTATAAGGGCAGAGAACTAATCAACGCAGTAAGTGCACACACAAACCCACACACACACACACACACACACACACACACACACACACACACACACACACACACACACACACACACACATATACACACACACACACACACACACACACACACACACACACACACACACACACACACACATATATATATATATGGTTCTACTTCAAAAGAACGAAAACCAATATTACCGAAGACTGAATTGCCAAGACGACATCGTCAAAACCTGAATTTAATGAATGATTACAATGCTGAAACATTTTACAGGGTAAGTATCCAGTGGGCCACCATCTAACAGAGAAACGCACTGCACTACCTCAAACCCACCCAGGTGGGGAGCTATGCCCCCTCACACCCACCACTGTGCGGGACTGACCCCCCCAGCTAAATATTCCAACTCCGGGATCACACTACAGTGGGAAAAAGCAAATTTCCCCTTGTTGGCCTCTGGGATACTTACCCTGTGAAATCCTTCAGCACTGTGTTTGTTCGTTAAATTCAGGTTTTGGTGATGTCATCTCAACAATGTCATTTTCAGTAATGTGGGTTTTCGTTCATTTGAAGTACACCCATCTGTGTGTGTGTGTGTGTGTGTGTGTGTGTGTGTGTGTGTGTGTGTATATATATATATATATATATATATATATATATATATATATATATATATATATATATATATATATACCTGCTGTGTGTCTTTGGGATGTAGAAATAAACTTGAATACTTTGTGAAAACCTGACTCGCTAAAGGAAAGACATGCAGTCAATGCACAGAGGGTACCTCATCTAGGAACCAATATGAAGTACTACATATTGCAAGGCAGAGTTAATGCTGGAATAATTGCTAAAATTTAACTAATTTAAATAAAAAAATACTTATAACTTTCCTTACCTTAAACAATGACTTTAAAGCCAAACTGAATGCAAGAGGTAATAAAATTACAATTCTCTTCCCACTCAAAATCTAAGCAACTAAAAGAAATAAGTAAACCTCCAATAAAAAATTCGTAAGATAATAAATAAGGAACTCTCAGGTAACCTAACCTACAGTAACCTTTAATCCCTATACTAAAACCTATTGTAAAACCATTGTAGTCCAACAAGTAGGGTTAGCCCACAAAGGCAATGCTGTATAACCATTACCAACAGATGTTACTGGCAGAAGCTAAAGTTACATAGAAACACAGGAAGAAAATATCTAATGCAGTATGTTTATTTGTATATGTGTGTTGGGGGGTTGGGGGAAGCATAAAATATTTTGTAAAGTAGAGATATGGTTTGTCGTAACACTATAGTCTAAATACTTTAACAGCTGACCCAGCACATGTTTCATCCCCATGTGTGTGTGTGTGTGTGTGTGTGTGTGTGTGTGTGTGTGTGTGTATGTTGATATGCCCATATGTATGTGTAGATGCATGTATGAGTATGAGACAATAATGTTTGGATCTAACTACTGTTTGGGTAATGAAGTGCATTCAGGTTTGAATATCGATGATTCAATACTTTATCCATATTATATTGTGCACTAGTGGGAGTCTGTTGCCCCTTAGTCCTGTTGATACTTTTGGATTTTTCATAAATTTATAGATTCATAGATTGTTACTAGGCTAATGACCTGGGGGGGGGGGCTTTCTAAGCCTAGCCAAGTTTTACTGAAAAACTAATGATGTCCTGTATCTGACCAGGACATTGAGAACCAGGCATTTATAAGCTACCTCTGTCCATAATTTCAATTTTATTGATAAGGAGTGACTAGACTGAAAGAGCAACATTTCTAAATTAAAATTTTATGTTGCGTTATTTCAGTTATATGATGGCCTAAAAAATAATGTATACCTATAAGTTACAATATGTTCTGTTATCAAAATGAATGTTTTGGTAGATCAACAAATGAGAAAGATAACTGTGGAAAAGTCATCTTTGGTAAAACTAATGTTCCTGCACAGCATCATATAAACAGAATTCACCTTAAGACTGACATTACATGCATACATACGAATATTTCAAGCACGGGCATAAATGCCCTTCTAGCTTGTCAATATACCAAAACATTTGTTCCCATAATATGTATCCAGGCTGTTCTTACAAATATCTAAACTAGCACTTGCTTTAATGTAATTTGCTAGTCTGTTCAATGCATAGGCTACTCTGTTAGAAAACCAATTAATACACTTCTCATTCCTGTAGAATCTTCTACATAGGTTTTCTGATGATTCTTTAGTACTTTTTGATAACCCCAAACATTCCCAAAGGTAGTTCTCTCTAAATGCCCTATAAACCTGAATAAGATCTCCTCTTAGATATCTATAAGAGACACTGTACAACTTCAGATATTTTAGTCTTTCATAACAAACTTAAATTTTCACATCCATGGATGCCCTTGGTATATTTCCGCTGCACTCTTTCCATTTTACTTATGCTTGTTTTATTATAGGGTTTCCAAATTGTTATTTCATATTCAAGTTTGGGTTTAATGTAACTAACAAACAATGACTTCATCACTTTCGATTTCCTAGAATTTATAAATCTTTTTATACAACCTACAGTTCTATAATTATCATTAACCAATTGGTTGATATGATTAGAAAAACTCATAGCTGGATCTATCTATATACCCAGGTCTTTAAATGAGTCTACAGTTTTAATCACTGTCTGCTGTATTAAATATTCATCTTTCAATCTATGTCTCTCAAATCTCATATGCTTTGTTTTTGATGTATTTATCAGCATATTATTCTCCTGTGCCCAAATGGTCAATTTAGTCAAGTTATTTTGCAGACATGACTTATCTGTAACACATGTAATCAGTTTACCCAATTTCAGGTCATCTGCATATAGACTGTAGAACACCTCATATAAAAAAGTTGGGTCTGAAAGATACAATCTAAACAAGTAAGGGCCTAGGACAGAGCCCTGTGGGACACCCTGACTTTAACCAAGAATTTCACCTGTCTAGTTACTGTACAATACTTGCCATATCGTATTTGTAAGCCATGCAGCTATTCATCTTATCAAGAGTGCATCAATACCTAATTGTTATAATTTATTGATTGGTGTTTTGTGTATCACCCTGTCAAATGCTGAAGTTAAATCTGTATACATCACATCACAGCACAATTTTTCATTCATAGCTGTTATTATATTGTTATAGAACTTCATGTTACAGGTGATAATAGATCTGTTTTCAGCGTATACATGCATATATGGTTTCATGTCCCAACTTATGCAATTCTGACAATAACTTATCCAATATTTCCTTCTCCATTATTTTTCCACAAAAATAGACTTAAGGGTCTATATGACTCTTGGTTTATCCTATTCCCCATTCCCTTAAATACAGGTGTAATAAGCGCATGTCTTCAATCTTGAGTAATCTCCCCATATTTATATGACCTAGTGAATAAAAATATAATTGTACCACAAATTCTTGCTGGAGTGTTCTCAGGTCATTGCTACTAATTCCGTCTTCTCCCTGTGCTTTGTTTGGATCCAGTTTGTGCAGTTCTTTTTCAATATAATCTAATTTGATTCTAGTATCTGAGGTTACCTGGATGTCACTACGACAACTTATCACCCCTTTTGTGGAGCCAAACCGTTTTGTAAAAGATTTTGTAAATATATCTATAATCTGTTGTGTCTGAGTATAAATTTTAGAATCTACACACAGTTTATCAATTTGTATGTCTTTAGTCCTTCCACATCTTATGTATCTATAAAAAGGTTTCCTATTATGCTCAATATCTTTATATAACTTTTCTTCAAATTTTCTTGATCTTGTCTCACACTATGCTTAATTTGTTTGTCCAGCTTGTTTATTTTAGTTTTCAAAGTTGTAGTTTGACTTCTCTTCCATTTCTTATATTTTTTGTCTCTCACCTTAATCATGTATCTTGTTCTTATGGAAGTATATCCCCCTGACGTTGTATGCCTAGATCCTGATATTAAACATTTTTTGTTTTTGCACCCAAACAATTTCTCTTTCAAAACTTCCCACATCCCATCTGCAGTTTTTCCAGTGAACACCTCACTCCATTTAGTTTTACATAGTGACTGTTTTGTTTCCATATAATCTATAATTAACCTTCTGTGCATTGATTTAGATTTCAGTTTGGCAGAATTATCTAGCAACAAATTAACTTTTATAACCCCATGATTACTGCACATCAATGGTAGTAAAACTTGACTTGAAGTAACAGTAATTTCTTTAGGAACACAAACAACATCTAGTATGTTCTGTCCCCTGGTAGCTTTTTTACAAACTGAAGCAACTGTTGTTCCTGAATATATGTTGTGAATAATTTCCTTACTAATGTCGTTGACTCAATATTATTCCAGTCTGTTTCTGGTAAATTTAAGTCCCCAACTAATATTATTCTTCCCTCCTGTGTTTCATGCAAGAAATGTTTGAATTTCTCTAGGTCATCTGCACTTGACTTTAGTGGTCTATACACTCCAGCAATTGTTATATGTTCCAGGGATGTCTTTATTGTCACAGTTACAGTCTATAGTATTGGTGTTATCACTGAACATATAATAATCGCAGGTCTCATAACTGTCTTTAATCCCTATCATAATAACTCCACCTGAATTTTTATTAGAATGTCTGTTACAGTAAAAACACATTGTGATCCAGGATTTAGGACAATCAGCTTTTCTTAAGTTAGCATATCTGCAGTAGTGTCAGAAAATCCTTGTGTGCCTCTCTTCTCATCTGTCATGGGTTCTGATCCTCAGTGCAATTCATCTTGTGTCCTATTTACTCTGCCCACATTCATGCCTTCATATAATATAATGCTCCTTTTGGCATATACAGATCTAAACAACTTTCCCAGCTAGAAACATCACAATGGTTTATCAACAAAATATTTTTAGGTTCAAGGAATAGCCCTTATTCTCACAGTCTTTGTGTTCTATAACTTTTA
The DNA here is from genome assembly GCF_019279795.1 of Protopterus annectens. NCBI lineage: Eukaryota > Metazoa > Chordata > Ceratodontiformes > Protopteridae > Protopterus > Protopterus annectens. The sequence goes on from NC_056747.1 coordinate 841,312,188, forward strand.
GACTTCTGTGGGGTGATCTGTGGCTTGCACTTTGAGCTATGCCAAATGCTATTCTCTGCAGCTTCCTTTTCCTCAGAAAGAATGCCCATTCCAGAGTTATAATTCCACTCCAGAATATCACCAAGTCCTATTTCAGAGATAAATCCATCACCCAGTATTTCCCATGCCTGTGGAACAGACTTCTACATATTAGACTGTGTAAAAGCCTTGCAAAAGTCCAACTTATATTAGATGAATAAACAGGATCCCATAAATCTGACCCTGGAATCACTAGCGACAAATTTATAACTATGTTGAACTAATCATTATCACATCTCAATCTTTCCTGTTCCTTCTTTGCTTCTGTTTTTTACTTTTCTCCAACTTCTGTTTCACTTTCCTCTTGCATAATTCAAGCTGAAAATATTTTCTGTCTCCCAAATCAATTGCTTCCTAGTACCATTTTCTGAACTATTAGCTCACCCTTGTGCAGACCTGTCAACTGTCCCTATTTAGGAAGAATGTTCCTATTCTGAGGCCTGATTAATCCTTGTGCAGGATGCCCTCATTTTTTGGAGGTATGTTCCTATTTTCAGGCTTGACTTATCCCTTCACACAATTTTGTGAATCACCCTCATCACATGTATTTTTTAAAGCTGTCTAATATACAGAAAACCACAATAGATGACCAACATATGAGTGGCATCAATAACTTAAAGAAAGAGGACACAAATCTTGCATCTCTCTTTTTCTAAAGCAAAAATAAATGACCTTCTGTAGTAGAATTTTCCAATCCAGTTCATTAAAGTCTACAGATTTTACACTGTCTCTTTGATATTGTGCTTATATATTTCCATCATTTTGCCACTGTTTTTTAAATGTGTTAATGAATAGCATTCTATATTCCTACTGGAAGTGGGAAGAGTTATGTGCTACTTGATATTAAAATGTTATGCTAATTAGATGCACAAAGTTTTAGTTGGGTGGACCTAGTTTCCAATAGCCTTTGCTCCTATTTTCAATGCCTGCAGGTTGAAAGGTATGTCCTTGTGGCACTGTTGGCTAACCCTATAATAGCTGGCCTTCAACTGGTTTAGTATAAAGATATGAACCAATAATTTATAATAAAAGTATTATGATCCAATTCTTTATAACAGAAGTAATCAATCGTGATTTAAACATGAATCAGTTATGTATTCACAATAAAATACTTTACATAGGCTATACTAAATTTAGATAATTGTTTTGATTTGGTGAAAGACAATTTTACAAAACAAATTGTGACAGCACAATGTAATACATGTATTTTGCTGAGCTTTTCTTAACTCAATTTATGTCGGATGTGGAGTTAATAATGCATAATAAGGGTATGGCAAAGCCTCCACAACACACTTTATTGCATATTATTATCTCCACATATCACACAGAGTTTAACTATGTGAAAATTAGCAAAATACTTTTGCAGACTCACACTGTCTGTCACTCAAAATTTTGGCCATAAAAGCAGCAAAGTAGCTTATGGCTGCTGTTTGTTAGATTTAGGGTTAGGGGTTCAGTCCGGCTCTCTGGTTACTGACTGTGAAGAGTTTACATGTTTTGCCTATATTTGTGTGAGTTTTCTCTCAAAACATGCTAGCATGTTGGTGTTACCTACCCTTGTGGTCTGAGTTGTGAGTGAAAAGAGTCTTAAAGGGATCGGTTTTGTATTCAGTGAACTGGGTGTCAGTTTGACTTCAGAGAATTGACCATCTGCTTTATAATATTGTGTATGTGTTTGTGCAAGTACCGCTAAACTTCTGGAAAAATGCCCTGTGTTCTGCTTACATTAATCTGCATTACATCATCGACTGATTTTAAAATTAATGCTCATACCAGTCTACAGACAAAATCCTGTTAAAGAGAGGGGTACATGTTGGTATCTATGTAAAACATCAAGAGAGATGGAATGGGAGATTATAATAACCTAAGCACATTATAAGTAGAGTATAACTTACTTATTACAGAGTGAACATAATATAATTTTTATATCAAGACTATGAGAATAGAAATGCTGGCAAAGAAAAGGAGGCTATACAGAAAAGAACCACAAATGGAGCATATATACTGAATTGTAGTATAGTTATTTATTTCCATGTATTAATAGTGTTGGTGGACTGGTCCTGGAACTATTTCTGTCACAACCCAATCTATTGCAGTATATATTTTCATGCCTTACAGAATAAAAGCATAGAGTAAATGTATGTGCATAAGGCTTCCTTTAAGAATGATTGAAGCACAATCTTTTCTAAGACACTGCTCAGCCATAATCTGTTGAAAACACATTTACATTACATACCTCACCAACACAACAAAAGAAACATTTTTTTAGGACTGTAAATGCAGTATAACCCATGTGAAGGCAAGTTCCCCCATTGTTATACACCTTAACTCCAGGGTTACACAACAGTGAGAAAGGAGGAACTCTCTTGTAAAGAGCACATTGCATTGAGAGTGATCCCACTGTGCCTAAGACACCAGCCTCCTGATCCATGATAAAAGGTGATTATAATTGTGTTTTATCAGTTTTAGTATTTAGTAGCAAAGCCGAAAGAAGAAGAAGAAGAAGTATTTAGTAGCAAAGAATACTGACATCTGTTTGCATCATCATGCAAAGATAATAGACACACATTTCTGCAATGGTGTAGATTGACATAGGTCGACATACATATGTTAGAAATGCAAGCAACGTGAATACATTGTTATGAAACTTAATTGATAGTACTAGGACAGACTCCTGACAAAGTAAAGCAGTCTGGAACAAATTTAATATATTTAGGTAGATTCCAGGTAGAGTTAAAACAGTCTCAAACAATCTCACAACCTTCAGACCTGAAGTACTTATAATTGTAAAGTAACTGTCCTATTTGGTGAAAACAGTGGATGTGTTACCAATATGTAGTTCTGAGAACATTCCTCTCATGTTCTAGGGGTATTTTTTTCTGAGAAGTGTGTATTATACTTATTTAAATTATTTCAATGTATGTATATATATATATATATATATATATAGATTCACTTTATAACCTCGAAATGCTGAAATATCGAATTTCAGTATCTCGACACTATAAAACCGAATCCACGAAACACCGACAAACAAAAACCACGAAACCACATAACCGAAAACACCGCACACACTACACTAAACATAAAACACAACACCCACATCACAACATAAACAAAAAAAACCACACATACACAACTCACACACATAAGCAGGGGGGCAAGCCCCCCTGCACTCCCCATATGGGCTGCCCCCACACCCCCTACTTATATATACTAACTCCGAGATCGCACAAACACAACACAAAAGCTCACTCACACACACACATTCTCCAATCCCTCACACACACTCTAACTCCCACTCAAAACCCTTAAAAAACACTCACTTACCTGACATATCACCTACATCCACACACGGCACCGTGCACCACCAAAACACAAACCCGGACATTACGTAGGGCAACTTCATAACTGCAAATTCGACGTATATTCGAGATATGTGAAATTCGCAATTATGAAGGTTTGCTATTTCTAACATTCGACTTTATAGCTTCGAGATACTGAAATTCGACATTTCAGTATTTCGATGTTATAAAGTGAACCCATATATATATATATATATATATAGAGAGAGAGAGAGAGAGAGACATAATCAGAATGAAAGGCTGTCATTTTCTATCCTTCTTTTGGAGAGCTCTTTGGACAACAAATGGCTAGACCTTCTTACTGGGTCAATGGCTTTCTCTACAAGGCTCAGTTAATTGGAAACATTATATGCACAGCATACAACTGAGTAGCCACTAACTTATAATGTGATTGTGTTTTTTTTTTTTTTGGCTGCTACCCTACTTCCTTTACTCTGCATATTATTTTCTTTCTGAGGTGAGATGTATTTGTTCCCCTGGGGTAATAATTGAAGAAACAGGACTGGGGGCTATCATCTTTGTGTTAATGACCTTTCTTTTATTCCACTACATATCATCATGTCTAAATCATACAAGAAGGTGGCATGCAATTGGTCTCTGATGTACATACACACTTCAGTGTGTAAGTAATTAAATGGTCTTGTCTCCTCTTGGAGACAGCACCTCCTATACCTCCAAGCTTCATCAGGGATTTTAGTATGGAGAGGGCACATAGGTACATGCCATTGTCCCAAAGACAGGTGAGCAGACTGAGTCTTGTCTTTCCCCTCCTTCCATTAGCCACACCAGCTCCAACTGATAGTTGGTCATGATTATAATGTGATTATTAAACTCACAGCTTCCTGTTTTTAACAGTAGAACAAAAACAGGTGAAGTAAATGAAAACTGTCCCATGAATGCTTACTTTAAACAATACATTTTCAAAGCATTGCATCTGCCTGGATAGCACTAAATTTATGTGGAGCACGATATGTCTGGAAGCTAATTCTACAGACTAATAGGAATGAACCATCTTAGTAATGTGGACAGTTAGAAGTAAGCAGTCTAACTTTTTTTGCATTTTTACAGCCCCTTGTTGACTGCAGGCATCTGATATTCATCATGACTATGATGTAGCACTGCAGTACCCAGCAGCCATCATGGGTACTGCTACATCATGGCAATACCCAGCAGCCATCACGGGTACTGTTACATCATGGCAGTACCCAGCAGCCATCACGGGTACTGCTACATCATGGCAGTACCTAGGCAGCCATCATGAGTACTGCTACATCATGGAAGTACCCAGGCAGCCATCATGGATACTGCTGCATCATGGCAGTACCCAGGCAGCCATTATGGGACTTTTTATTTTGCAGTCATGAAGCCCACACACACATGGTTCTGCAAATGGCCAATGGTAGGTGTGTGATGAGCATGGCAAGGAAGTGTAACTCTCACTCACTCAATCAGTGATGCACTCACACAAGCAACATAACTCCACAATAGCCCACCTCCCTTGTAAGTCAGATATACCTGGGAAGGTTCCCATCCTCCACCTCTTCTCCCGAGGTCTGTGCACAACTCCCACCCACCCCCAGGAAGATGTGAGCAAACTTAGCCTCATCATTTCTTTCCTATTTCAACTGGCTCCCACAGCTCCCAGACTGCTATCAGAAGCCAGTTCATCTGGGCCATAATCAGGAATCCTCTCACTACCCCACAGATACAGATTTGTTTTAATGTATTAAGACAAAGAATTATATCAATAATTTAATCCATTAATATAACTTTTTTAGTTTTAGTTTTGTGTTTGAAATTAATTTGTTACTACCAGCTGTTTTTATGAGTGATGGCATATACACCACAGTTTATGATCACCTATTAAGGGGAGATACCAAGGTTCTCTTTGCTTTTGTGTGCCTTTGGTTACTGAATGATTTATAGGTTTTCAGCAAACTCATAAATCTGAAATGTTATATCAGTAAATGCCATTATCTGTTAAAAAATCTGAAAGCAATATACTTGATAAAAACATGATGCTATGGGTTGAATAAAGGACCTCATGCTGTTCTAAATTTAGAAATATAAATGTCTAAATCATATTTAAAATATATGACTTACTGCTTAAAATGATGGCCATGCATGAAATAGGACATAGGTCTGTGAGAAAATTAAATAAGGCTGAAACTTCTAACAGTAGTATCAGATAATGATTGTTATATATTTTTTGTGACTTCATAAATCTGACTTATCTTCTGGGATTTAGTGTTTACTTTTGTCCTTGTGCAGTAGCACATCCTTTTTATTGTTGTATTTGCTTTAAAAGACTCAGTGCCATGGATGACACTTTGTGAGATCATCAGCCTGCAGCCATCCTGTTATTTTACTTTCTGCTGAGCCAGAATGTTAAGTAATAACATCTTTTGACAACTTTAACAATAGATTTGATTTTTTTTTTCTGTTTATCGTGAGAGGCAAGACAGTCACTTTGGCCATAAAATCTATTACAGTGAGTTTTCCATGGAAACATTTAAATGTTCACCAGAGTAAACAGCAGAATATAAAATTATTGTTTGTATAGCAACTGAATGCACTTATTTGTCCAAGTCTGGAATGGAGCAGATGTTAAGGCCATATTTTGTCTTGCTAGTGGGTAGGACCTAGGTGTTTTGGTTGTAAGCAGAGATCAGTGGAGCTCTGCTATCTTCAGAATGGAGAGTATTGGTCAGGAAACTGACTGTTTATTTATTGTGAGGAGCATTAGGTCACAGTCATTATTCCTGCAGTGGGTAGTGTTTCACTTTCTGCCAGAAAACAATTAGTTGCCAGCTGTGAGGTTTGCTCTGCTTGTCTGTAAGGCCATGTACTGCAAGCACTAAGTGAACTTGATTAGCTATTTGTTACTGTCACGTGAGATGTAACTGCAGTAATGGGGATTTATCACAAAGACAATGAATGAAAGAGAGTCCAGTGAATGCCCTCCTTCCATGGAAATCAGTTAGAGTTGCAAGGAAAACTCTTGTTACAGGATTAAGTGAAAACTGTGTATTACTGCAGATGGTAGTACCATAGCCGAGCTTTGTCTAAAGCTGAGAATGGGGTCTTTTTTTAGAATGAATTAGTCTCGCTGGAGTAATAGCATATGTTAAGGGAAATCAGAAGTTGTATGTATATGTTTTAGGAGTAACTTAGCCAGGACATTTGAAAATCTCTCCCCTTATTTTAGTAAATACAGTGGAACATTTATCACTGGGTGTGCCCCCCACACCCCCCTTACTTTATATACTAACTCCAGGATCGCACAACAGTGGGGAATATGCCATATATACCTTTCATCGAAATGAGTTTCAGTGAAATGGGTTTTCAGTGAAGTGAGCTTTCAGTGAATTGGGTTTTCATTGAAGTGAGCTTTCAGTGAATATGTGTCAATGAATTAAGCTTCAATGAAATGAGTTTTTAATGAAATGATATAGACCCCTGTACGACTACAGATCAAAGTAATAATCACTGACTCCTCAGGATTTAACCTACTTCAGAAAGACCCGAGTGTTTTTCAGTGCTATCTTGCTAACAGTTATTAAAACCAACAAAGAATATTTTGCACACAAGCATGTGAGCAGTATATCCAGAATGAGGTTAATGATAACTCTTCAACATTGACGCTTACTTTTCTGTCTTTGTAATAATGCTACCTCCAGCTAAATTTTGTAGACACTAACAGAACAGTTACTGGTTACCCTTAAAATAAGCCAATTGTTACTTTTGTAAGGTAGCAGCAGCCTGAAAAATAGCTTCAAAAAGGCATGAGGCAACAGTTAATATTATTAATTTAGTACACATACCCTTAAGTTAATAAATAAACCACAAGCTTGATATATTTAAACTGAACATTTGCATTCTTTGTTGGAAATAAAATAAATTAAGACTTGCACTTGGTAAAATCAAACATGCAAGCAGCTACAAACTTACACAAAGAAAATACAAAATAAATGTGTTTACACAGACAGATGGCATAAATAAGAATTCTAACAGCTTATATGGATCTGCCAAAATTAGTAGCTGAAGAACTTCTTTAAGGTAAATTACCCCTATTAAGGGACAGCATAGCTACTTTCCAAGCCCCCCAAATCCAGAAAACACAGAAACCCATGCTGAGGCATACACAAAACCAGTTTATGACCATATAAACAACTGCACAGAAATGGCAGTTGTTGTGTCTTTCGGCTTTTCCCAGTTAGGGGTCGCCACAGCGGAACTCCGCTCATATAGTTTGGTTATATGTTGTCTCCTGGAAACAGTTATTCATTGCACTTGTAAGTATCCATCTGTATGCTTTAAAATGTTTACAATATGTGGGAGGCTACACCCCCACACACCCCCAATGTGGCTGTGCCCCTCACCCCCCCCTTACTTTATATACTAACTCCAGGATTGCAATACAGTGGGGAAAAAGCCATATATAACTTTCAACAAAATGAGTTTCAGTAAAATGAGTTTTCAGTGATGTGAGCTTTCAGTGAATTGGTCGCAGGAAACTGACTTTCAGTGAAATGAGTTTTCTACGAAATGAAGTAGATCCATCTATGTATATGTATATATATATATATATATATATATATATATATATATATATATATATATATATATATGTGTGTGTGTGTGTGTGTGTGTGTGTGTGTGTGTGTGTGTGTGTGTGTATTAACAAGATACTGTCTTACATTAAACATTACATTTGTATTGGCAAATGTGACTCTTTTTTCTGATCACAGCAATGACCACAATATTTACTCATTCTGTGGGCTGTAATTACTTCTTAATAACAGCTAAGATTTCCATTTTATTTAGCTCCTGTTCTACTTTACTTCTGACAGGTGCATATTCTATTCTGGGAGCATTAAATCACTGGCAATGCATCAGCCCTAACTTGTAGATCACATTCTACTGGTAAGCTTCGTTGTTGTTGTTGCTGTGTCTTTTGGCTTTTCCAGGTTAGGGGTCGCCACAGCGGAACTTCGGTCCGCTAATGATTGACAGTAGATTTTTACGTGCCAAGTTGCCAGCCCTGACACACAACCTTCAACAAAGGTACACCCATTCATGCATGTCTCCACACAGAAGACGCTCTAGCTGAGAATCGAACAGGACAACGTCTTACTGTGAGGCGACAACGCTACCGCAGCACCACCACAAGTCAATGAATAAATAAGCATAGCCATGGAAGATATAATTAATATGGCTCTGTATATCATCTGAAAGATCTCTATGACAGTATTACTGCTTCTGTCTACCTGCAGTCTTTGGTTTTACACTGTGGACTTTTTTACCATCACAGATTCTTACAAGCTACATGGCCAAAAATATTAAAAGAATTACTTCTTTAAAGTACGACTGTAGGAAAGATCAGTCTGCATGTTTACCTTGTGCTCACCATTTGGCAGTTTGTGACTTAATGGTGCCATCCAGTTGTCAGTGAACAAATTATGTTGGCAATGTACACGCATTTCTATTTTAGACCCATCAAAACCCAAAGCTTTAAAAGTATGATGATGTTAGTTGGCTATACTGTGAAAATGAAGAGGATACTTATTCCTGTTGAAGCTTATATTTTAATGTTAGGATGGAAGGGAGGGAACAACTACTGGGGTTTGCAGAAGATGAAGATGTATAGCAACGTTTATCAGAAATTAATGGTACATACATAGTGTGCTGCATAAAAGGGACTGATCCTTGTGGGGAGTGGCATTAGTCATGGCTTTGAATGAATTGTAGACCTAGTGTAATATATAAATTATTTTGGTTTGACTTCTGAATAGTTTTCATAGTATGTAATTTAAACACATAAAAACTAGTGGTGTGTTCTGACATCTGTTACAACTGAAGGATATACACAGAAAGTGTAAGTTGGACTGAACAAAATGGCAGGGTAGTCTGAAACTGTGGTAAGATTCTGAGTACATATTACAGGACAGTAGGGAGGAGAAAATCTTATCTTATGCATTTTATGTTATTTATATAGTATGTTAATGGACAGACCAACCTGGCCAAGAAAAACAGAACAATGACATTTGAAACAGTTCCATCCCTGGACAGTGGCATTGTAGCCAAACTCTTTAATAAAAATGATCATAAACCACTGTTTAAAGATAATTGTATGAGGGTGTTGCTGTCATTCTTTCAGGGAGTTAAGCATGGGGGAGTTGTTCTCCTTTTATCAAGAATCTGTCCTTGTTCAACAGAATAAGCATTGATAGATACAAATGGCAGTTATGTGGGGATTAAAGGCTTCCTAGGTGGACTCAGGTTTATGGTTTCCACCAGGGATGGCACAGAGACAGTTTAGAAAGACAACAACTAAACTAATCCCTACTTCAAGACTTCCTATATCGGAGACTCAAATGTAGAGACAAGTGTCACAGGTGTGAAAGGTAGACTAAGATCCCAGCTGGGGACATACCTGGGGATTTATGCAAGAGTCATGGGTCTGAGTGGTGCCTCTTTAACCGTACATCATCCTACCTATTATTCAAGGAAATATAGGTCAAACTCCAGAGTTAATTCAAGTACAACTTGGACAATTGGATGGGAAACCAGAAATCCATCCCTGGTTTGGCACCTATGTCTCTAATGCAAACAGGTAACCTGTAAATGGTTCATCTTCCAGGCCCATGCTTACACATATCAAGGGTATCAGAACTTGTCAGAAATTTAGGATGCATGGATAGGCTTAAAAGGCCCTTGTGGATATTAGCCTAGTAAACACATATGAACCCATGAACCTATAATGCAATTATATTTCAACTGACTATGGCTTTTTGATAACAATATTTTTTACACATCTATTTGTGACACCTGGTCATGTTCTTTTGGACAGTTAAGTATAAATCAATATGTCGCAATTCAGAGCATTGTAAGACGTTTTCTGTCTACTGCTTAAAAACCAGGATATCTATAGAATGGTTCAAGTATATTTTAATAAGTATGATATATAAACATAGTGAAGCTAGTCAACCAGTGTCTGAGTGATGTGAAAAGATAAACATGAAAGCAACAAAAGAAGTAAAGAGGTAAATAAACTTATTGCTAGTCTTTGGAGAGGGGAAGAAGAAAGATATTAAAGGCTAAAACAAAAATACTGGATAGTTTTGAAGGTCAATGAAGTGAAGGTGACTCAACAGTTCTAAGTAAAATGGAGGGGCTTAAATGAGAGATGGAGGATAGAGTCGATAAAAATGTGTTTTAAGAGTCCCACAGGGATGTATTTTTCTAATTTCCATGGGATATAAAAAGGGACTTGTGATTGTGACAACAGAGCTCAAAAAGAACCATTAGATGTTCATGACCTATGACCAGGAAAGCTTAATATGAGATCCAGCTGTGAATCTGGAATCATTTAGGAATTATTGTCAGAGGTAATACACATTATAGAGATTAGATGGTAGAAGTATAAGAAAGAAATCCACAAATATTTCACATGCTCTTATTTTTATTGGTGGGCATTTGTTTCAAGGCTGAGCCTGAAACAAGCCCATTTGGATACATGGTCTTCTACCCCATATAACACATTTAATAAATAAAGATAAATAAATAAATATCTATGGAAACAGATGTGACAAATGTAACAGTAGAAGAAGCTAGTAAATTGATAATGTCTATGACAGCTGAGGACATCTGTGAAATAATGAAGGGGCAGGCACAAAGTAAAACGTTGGGAAATAATGACTTGCTAGTAGAAATATGGAGATAAGGTAAAGAAAAGGAGATTCTCTGTATTTTGGGAGTATTCATTAATAATCTTGGGAAAGGAATGCTGCTTCAATAGTGGAAGCATGTAGTGTTAATAATTCTGCAAAAGGAAGGTGGAGATCCAAGGTTGCCATCTTCCTATGGACGAAAATCCATACATAATCATACTTATAAGTCAGGCATGGCTAGTATAGCGGTGAGATTAGTCAAGGGTCTGCTGGAGTTGATTGAGCATGAGCAATATGGCTTTTTGAGGGGAGCAAAAGACATTTAATGACATATTAAAAATGCTACCAATGAGGGGAGCATTTGAGACTAATAATGCACCAGAAATAGCAAGCTTGGATGCAGAAAAGGCATTTGATAGAGCAGAATGCAGTACTTCAAAGTTCTGAATGCTTCTGATTCAGTGGCAAGGATAAAGATGCACTCTGATCTTTGGCTCTAAATGAAAGGACTTGTCAATTGTAGTCCCTACTCCCAATTTTATCCATACTATATTTAGAACCATTGAAAACTATGATGATGGTTTATGAAGCCAAAAATATCTCTATTCATTGTTGATACATAGATATACTGGTGAAGAACTGAAAAGGATCTAAATATTTTTTTTTAAGTCTAGAGATGAGCAATACATTAATAAAAAGAAGATTAAGGCAGTGACAAAAATGATGTGCCAACACAAAGGCTGAGACAATAATTTTGGCTTCTGAGTGAAGCCTCTCAAATTAAACATTTGAAAGCTTATTGGCACAAAACACAAAGACTAGGACTTCTGAAGATATTATAAAGATCAAGATTGGACACACTGACGTCCCACTCACCAGGCTGAACAAGGAGAGGGTCACAGTAAGCTGCCTATCGGGCGCTAGAATCCGCCACATAACACAAGCACTCGGGTCACTCCACGGCAAGTACAAATATGACACAGTCATTGTCCATGCTGGTGTGAACGACCTGAGACGTACCTCCCTGGACTACATGAAAAGAGACATAGAGGAGCTCTCTGATTATGTAGCCCAGGCAGGTATGACCCTAACCCTGAGCAGTATCCTTCCTTCACCAAGAATGATGCCACAATATAGAGACAAGATGATCAGCTTTAACAATTGGCTTAATGTCTGGTGTCATTCAAAGGGGATCCAGTGTCTGTCTGCCTGGGATGACATGCTTGACAAGCCACGCTGCCGCAAGGGACGGCTTGCACCTGTCACCCTGGGATTCGGATATTGGCTAAGGCTTTGCCACCCCATAGTGCCTTTTTAGGCAAGGCTCAAATTCTAAACCTACCACCCTAGAAAACAAAAATGGGAAGAAACTGAGGGTAATGCTGCTCAATGCCAGAAGTCTAAATCTCAAAATGCACGCACTCGAGGCCCTTCTCAGTATGGAGAACATCGATGTCTGTGCTGTAACTGAAACCTGGTTCAAGGCTCCTGAGAGCACCCCGGCACTATTAGGTTTTACCTCATATCATGCTCCGCCCCAAAACCCGGACCACACCACAAAAGGAGGGGTGTATCCATATTCATAAAGGATACCCACACCTCCAGGTTGGTGGCAACGCAGAAACCATCCAGGTGCAACTAACCATAGGCAAAACTGCTCTACAAATTGTAGCATGCTACAGGCCACCCTCTCAAACTCAGGAACCCCACAAAGCCTTCTTGAAGACACTGGAGGGTATAAATGTATCTCCAAACACCATCATATTGGGTGACTTCAACTACCTGAATATAGACTGGGAACATTACTCAAGCCCTAACTTTCTAGCCCAACGGTTCCTGGAGTTCATAAATTCAAATGCCATGGAACAGCTAGTCACTGTTCCCATGAGAGGAGAAAATATACTAGATCTCATTGTCACAAACATGGGGACAAAATGCTCCACACCGGAAGTATATCCCTCATTGGTGAGATCTGATCATAAACTAATCTCACTGGAAATCCACATCCCGCCCCCACCCCAAACAAAAGACCATAGTGAAGAACTTCTCTAAAGCAAACTTCACACTACTCAAGACTGGTGTGGTATCCTTCAAGGCCCCTGAGCCAGTGGAAACCACAACCCAAGCTGGAAGCCCTTACAAATGCCTTCTATGAACACCTCCAGGACTGCATGGATCAGGCAATCCCAAATAAAACCAAGACTCTTTCCACAAAGGGCAAACGTCCAGTCTGGTGGACCCCAGCCATTAACAAACTTTACAATAAGAGGAGAAAGCTATTACATGATAGAACAAAATCCATAAAAGGGAAGTCACCCCTGATCATTATTAGTAAAAAATACGAGCACTCATAAAATCAACTAAGGCCAATTTTGAGAGAAAAATTGCCATGGATTCAAAGGACAATCATAAGGCCTTTTTCAGCTATGTTAGGAACCTGGGTGGAAACTCCCAGATATGCTCAGAATTAGTCCAAAATGATACAAAAATCACTGAACCCACAGACATTGCCAACATACTGGCAGACAGGTTCAGTGCAAACTTCACCCCCTCCCCTAAAGGAGAGATAACTATCCCAGCCGAGTGTAGCCTCCCGGACATCTCAAATGCGCAGGTGAAAGCTGCTCTCTCTAAAGCTAAAAACACAGCATCAATGGGACCGGATGGTGTCCCCGGCTGTGTGCTACACGAGCTAAATGAGGAATTAAACCCACACATAAGGCAGCTGTTTAATCTCAGCCTTACCACAGGATACGTGCCCAAGGAGTGGCGACGGCAACTGTGGTCCCACTCCACAAAGGCGCCTCTACAGACCCTGGTAATGCCCCATAAGCTTAACAAGTCTAGTCTGCAAAGCTATGGAGAGGATCATAATGGAGCTCATAAACAAAGATATAGGGGACTTGCAGACATTGGACCCGACCCAGTTTGGCTTTGTCAAGGGAAGATCATGCCTTTTGAACTTGGTCGACTTCTTCAAAACAGTCACCAAGGCCATTGATGAGGAAAGGCAGTCCATACAGCCTACCTTGACCTTGCAAAGCCACACAATACCCCACTCGGTATTGTAGAAAAACTTACCAGCTTAAATGTAAACCCATATGTCACAAGATGGGTTGCAAACTGGCTTAAGGACAGAACCCACAGGGTTAGAGTTGCTGGCGCTGTGTCAGACTCCAAGCCGGTCACAAGTGGTGTCCCACAGGGCTCGGTCCTTGGCCCCTATTGTTTGGCATCTACTTCTCAGAAGTACAGGCCAACATGGGAGGACTTTTGACAAAGTTTGCAGACGACTGCAAACTGGGCCATAGTGGAAAGTGCATCGGACACGGATATCCTTCAGAAGGGACTCACGGAAACAGATAGCTGGTGCCAGAGCCATGGCCTGAAGTTAAATGCCAAAAAATGTATAGTCATACCCTTCGGGAAAAACAAGGTAACCCCAAGCTACCATATAGGTGGCAATCCACTAAGCACAGAAGAGGTTATCAGGGACCTGGGGACCCAGGTTGACAGTGGCCTTTCTTTTGACACTCACGTTGCTAAAGTGGTTAGAAAGACCTTCTACATTGCCCACCTGATCATGAAGGGATTCACATCCAGATCTAGTGAGGTCATTGTTCCCCTGTACTCTTCACTTATCAGACCATGGATTGAGTACAATGCCCCATTCGGGATGTATCTCACCCGACATCTGCAGCAATTGGAGAGACCCCAAAAGTTCCTCACCAAAAGGATAAAGGGACTCCAAAATCTGTCATATGCTGCCAGATTGAAGAAACTCCAGCTCTATTCAGTATACCGCCTGCTCAGAGGTGACATGTGCCTGACATACAAGGCCATGTCCAACCCGGAATTAATGGACATGCTCCACCTCAAAAAATCCAAATCCACCAAAACCACTAGAGCAAGCGACTTAAACCTTAGCACGGATATAAATAGGACGTGCTGGAGGGATAGATTTATCACTCAGAGACTCCCTATGCTGTGGAATAAAATCCCGGTCTATGTGAGGCAGAGCACCTCGCTGACTCTGTTCAAGAGAAATCTAGACCTGTGGATGGGAGATCGTAGGTTTACCTGAATCATCTCTGTGTCACTGCTGGACAGAGGCACAACAAACTAATGGGCACAGTATTTTTTCATATAAGGGGTGGCGTAAGCCACAAAAATTTGGGCTAGGCTTATAAATGCCTTAGGGCAGATAGCCTAGTATAAACCTATGAACCTATAAATAGTAGGACTGGAGTAAAAAGCACAAGTGTAGATTATTTGTGCTGCCTTTGCTACTTTATGCCTTTGCAACAAATGCTCCAGTCCCCTTCCTGAAGTCCATTAAAATATGATGACAGACTTTATTTGGGATGTTGGGAAGCTAAAATGCCCTAAGAAAAGTTGATGGCTGAGAAAGAAATGAGTGGACTGGGAGTAATTGATCCATATCTATACCATGATGCAGGTCATACAAAAATGTTATACTTATTGCAGATGAAACCCATAAAGCTAAATAAAAATATTTGACCAGTCTAATGGAGAGAAATAAAGAGTTTGAGAGAGTTTCTTTTTGGTCATATTATGACATAGCGGATAAGTTTCCTTATGTAGTTAAACATTCCATAGGGACATTAAAATGTCTGCTGAATGATAAGGAATTGAAACTATGCACTAATGTGCTTTTGGTTATTGGTTATAGTAACATTGGCATCCTGGGATAATTGGGTTTCACACTCTAGAAAAACAGATCTACTAGTCTAATATTAGGCTGACATACTGGGGACAGATGAGAAGTGGCACAATATGAGGTACTTAGAACAAGAACAACCAACGTTTGTTTTGATTAGTTATGTTTGGAATTTGAAGGGATGTTGAGCATTGCAAGAATTCTAGGTCTAAACAAGTTGAAGTGGTGGATGTACCTATATTAGTATCATTATTCACCGTGGCTAGGGGTGAGCAGCCAGTGAATAAGAAACTAATAAGTAGTAGTAGCATTTACAGCTTTGAGAGTCTTGACAGGAAAGGTTGTGGACAAAACGACAAAAAGCTGGGTCAAAGACAGAGGCCTGGACACAGACATTTAAAGCTAGGGATTTATATCCCGTTTGCCAAGATATGCTACTAAACCCATGAAATTTAGAATGTTTGGCTGGAAATGTTCAAATTTTTTAATCTACAATGATGTTGTGAAGGATCTACCCTTTGGCAGATCCAGCATGGTGGGGCTTTGATATGGATGCTTACAGGACATAGTCGTATATGTCCTGGTCCAGCCAGAGGTTCAGTACATTCAAACTGGAGTTGCAGAACTTTTTGGAAAGTTTGCATGGCAAGGCAAAGACAGGCACCAAGTAACAAATGCTTCAAGGATATGAGAAATTAACAACTCTGGTATAAAATGAACAGGCATTAATATATCTGATAATACCAGTTGCTAAAGAACTAGTATTGTTGCTGAAGATGCAATAACAAAGAAGTGGAAATGTGAAATGGAACCAGCAATGTTGAAGTAATATATATTGTTGGTGACATGGAGATGAAAGAAAATGGAACTGCAAAGAAATATTCTTGGCATACATTTGCATTTAGGAGCGTGTCAACCATGGCATATAAAAGGAGCCACTGTAACATGTAACAAAGTTAGCCCACTACATATGGTAATGAATGGCAATATGTATCCTTCATTTTATGTTGATTACAAGTCATTAAATGATTAATGTAGAAAGCTTTTATCAGTGTCACTATGGACCAGAATGTAAAATTAGAGACTTACTGGATCAAGTGTTACTGTTCATATTGGAAGTATGAAATGAAGGCATTGAAGAATGAAAGTAAGTTCCAGACTGAGGTGCTTGCCAGTTTAATGGGCGAGGTTCGCGTATTACCAGCCCAACATGGCATATTATGAACTGAGTTTGCAAGCTTTTTATTGGCTTGTTATATATTCATGTTCATCTTTTATATACAGCTTGTAAATATTGTATGTCAATATTAATTGGTCAGATGAACTGAGAGAATGCACCTATGGATGAGGATTTACATCTGAATTATGTTTGAAATTATTATTCAAGTTGTAGATCCAAACTGTGTAATAATAATGATTAAGCTGTCATTACATTTTTCTGTAGATTGTTTAATTTGGGAATTATTGCAATACTGAAATGGATATATACCTAGTTATATCAAGGATGTGGAGAAGTAATAAATGAAAGATTTAAAAAAAGAAAGAGAGCACTGATGCATGTGTGTGTGTGTTCTTGTGTGTGTGTGTGTGTGTGTGTGTGTGTGTGTGTGTGTGTGTGTGTGTGTGTGTGTGTGTGTGTGTGTGTGTGATGGTGGAAGGTCAGCAGGTCAGTGGATGTGACAAAAGGTAACAGACCACGTTTTCTTACTCTATCTTTCAAAACTGGAAGACAAATGTAGCAACATGTAATATTCTCTCTGATGACTGGATTCTCACATACTGTTTTGTTTTTCTGTATTGGGTTACAAAACCGATGTTTGTGCCACTTGGATGGTTCACAGGTAATTATGGCCTGTAGTTGCTTGTTTACTGACTCACACTAAACATTGTGAGATAACTCTAATACTGAAAGCCCCTCCTGAAGTTTTTTATGCTAGTCTTGCTTTGCTGCCCAGGCAATCCTAGGGAAATGAAGGGGATAAGGATACACTCATCAATCAAACATGTTTTTGAACAGATAATAATCCCATATGCACACCCACACTCACACACACACACACACACACACACACACACACACACACACACACACACACACACACACACACACACACACACACACACACACACACACGTGCGCGCATGCGTGTAAGTATGTACTTAAAAGTCTAGGTGTATTGTATAATGAAAGGTCAGACATCGTCAGACACACAAAAAACAATCTTCCAAATGGAGAATATTTCTCAAGGTAAGAATGTGATTTAGTCTTCCTGTCACATTAACTAAAAACCTTGAACATTTGCGTGTATGACTCTGAAGAGGAAACATCTCATGGACACTGAATTATGCTAGATTCTGGCACCCATTCATAACCACAGGTCTTGGCACAGTAGACTCAAGGATATGGTGCCTCAGCCTTCTATGGCATGGCATAGTTGCATCTGTAAAATGAAATTACTTATTTAGTCTTTGGTAAATGTCTAAAGTCCACTACATCCCAGTGTGTGTTTTCAGAGTTGACCCAAGAACCATGATTCGTATGTGTGTCGTACTAAGACTCACAATATTCTGCTTTTCTCACTGGTAATAAACTTAATTAATCCCCAGGTAAAAAGTCTTGGTTATTTGTAACAGAAATGCACTGTTCACTCTTAAATGTAGTATGATTGCGTAGCAAAAGTAAATTTACTGCACCCGAAATAAGGTAATTTAAAAGAGATGATGAATAGAAAAAATATTTTCCAGTGAATAATTAAGGTACTGTTCATATTTTGCAGCATAGCACACTGATTATATTTGTTAATAAATCAGTAGTAATGGTAACCGTGACCGAGAAAATGCATTCCAAAATATTTTATTGTATTTCAAAGGACAAGTTTACAATCACTGTTGTATAAATAATTATCTGTGTTAGGTCTAATGAATTATTAACTAAACAGATTATAGAACTTGCAATTGCTGGAGGAACCTAACGGGCATTAAGTCACATCTGGATTGTGTTTGCCCTCCAGTCTGCATGTACCTAGAACTATACTGTCAGGGGGTTGCTAATTAATACAGAGGAACTTCAGAGTTTCTGGTCCTTACAGACCTACCTGACAAAAATACATTTACAGTAGTCAAGTTCCCCTTGCATTGGCAGCTATATTCCATTTTAGATGTTTTAGTGTAAATATCTTATGAATAAATGCAGCACTGGCTGCTGTTTTGGCTTCGAGTTTAAGACAATTTTCAGTCAGTCTTTAGTACTGAAATCCACAAAGGTGGTGCCTCAATGGATCCTGGAAACTATCGCCCCATAAGCCTGACTAGCTTGGTCTGCAAACCTATGGAAAGGATCATCATGGACCTCATAAATAAAGATATTGGGGACCTACAGACACTGGATCCTACCCAGTTTGGCTTTGTTAATGGCAGATCCTGCCTCTTAAACCTGGTCGATTTCTTTGAAACAGTCACCAAGGCTATTGACGAGGGGAAGGTGGTCCACGCAGCCTACCTGGACCTCGCAAAACCCTTCGATACAATACCCCACTCGGGCATTATAGATAAGCTCACCAGCTTAAATATAAACCCCTATGTCACTAGATGGGTTGCAAACTGGCTCAAGGACAGAACCCACATGGTTAGAATTGCTGGAGCCATGTCAGACTCCAAACCAGTTACAAGTGGCGTCCCACAAGGCTCAGTCCTGGGACCTCTCTTGTTTGGTATATATTTCTCGGCGGTACAGGCCAACACGGAAGGACTGTGGCTGACCAAGTTCTCAGATGACTGCAAACTGAGCGCCATAATCAACTCTCCAGCCGACACAAGCATCCTCCAAAAGGGCCTCATAGAAACAGACAACTGGCACCAGAGCCATGGCCTCAAGCTAAACGCCAAAAGTGTATAGTCATCCCTTTGGCAAAACAAAGTGCCCACAAATTACCACATAGGTGGTAATCCATTAAGTACAGAAGAAGTCATTAGAGACCTGGGGACCCAAGTTGATAGCAATCTCTCATTTGACAACCACGTGGCCAAAGTGCTTAGAAAAACATTTTATATAGCCCACCTAATCATGAAGGGATTCACATCTAGATCAGGGGAGGTCATCGTGCCTCTTTACTCATCCCTCATCAGGCCCATAATTGAGTACAATGCCCCTTTTGGGATGTACCTTACCAGACACCTGCAGCAACTGGAAAGACCCCAAAAGTACCTCACCAAGAGGATCAAAGGGCTCAAACAGATGCCATATGCTGCCCGGTTAAAGAAACTCCAGCCCTACTCAGTGGCATACCGCCTGCTCAGAGGCGATCTGTGCCTGACATATAAAGCCATGTCCAACCCGGAATTAATGGACATGCTGCATCTCAGAAAATCCAAATCCCATTGAGCTACGCGCTCGAGAGACTTGAACCTCAGCACTGAAATAAATAGGACATGCTGGAGGGACAGATTCATAACCCAGAGGCTCCCTTCTCTCTGGAATAAAATCCCAGTCCAGGTTAGGCAGAGTCCCACATTGACTCTCTTCAAGAGAAATCTTGATGAGTGGATGAGAGATCGTAAGTTTACCCCGGCTATCACTTCTGTGTCACTGTTAGACAGAGACACAGTATACTAACCTCAAAAAAAGGCATAGCAAAATTAATTTAAAATGGGTGGCGAAAGCCAAACACACTCTGGCTAGGCTTATAAATGCCCTAGGGCAGATAGACTAGTATGAACCTATGAACCTATGAACCTATGTTTGCTGTACTGACTTGCAGCTAACGCTCTCTACAGCTGCTAATGCCAGGCTATACTGTACAGGCACTAGATGGTACAGAAGATGAGAGGAGGAGTGACCCGATATTGAACTTTGGCCATTACTTTGAACAGCTACACAGACTGTGCGTGTGATGAAGTATAGTGGCACAAATGAGATGAGAGTGCAGGTAAGGACTGTATAATTAGCTCTTTGTATTCAGGGGCCAGTGTTAACAAAGTGATAAGTGATGAAGGTTAAGTTCATCTGAGGTTAGGAACTTTCAGGAAAGTTCATCTGAGGTTAGGAACTTTCAGGAAAGGTCTGTGGGAAATTTGGTCTGATAAAGTTTATTATTAGTACAAAAATAAGGTAACCTGCGGGTAATGACATGCGATAAGAACATAAAAAGGAAGTAGTAATTAGGAGAAATGGGTGTGAGCAAGTTATGTCTCAGTGCCAAGGTTCTACTGATTAAAGTTGGGAAGTTCAAAAACGTGGATTTAAAAAATATACTATGGGTTTAGGAGCCATCATAGTACTTAGACTATCAAGAGAAAAAAAATTATGCTTTCATGGTGCACTGCTTTTAGATGTAATAGAGGAAAAGGTAGATGAGGAAGGAGAGGAAGTACAGCTTTCTGTATAACTGAAGCTGCAGTCTGTGGGATATGTGAATGCAACCAAGGTGAGGTTAGATTCTGTGCGGCCTATACAATTACAGAATGTGGATAAGTAGCAGAACTGCACATGTGAGGCAAGAAATAGGGACATTTCCAGGAGAATAAACTTACCAAAACAACTATACTCGAAATAAAGATTTATGAGTCATGCCCCACTGGAAGATTTGAAGTTATTTTGAATATGAAATTGTCAAAAATAAAGAAAATGGTGTTGTCTGCTTATAGGCAACAGATGCAAATAATCAAAAGCTCCCATTTTGTGAAATAACACTTTAGTAACGTGGGTGAGTCTTAACCCTTTGTTATAGTTAACATCTCACCTAAAGGTGGATGAGAACATGCTTGTTTTCCCAAAGACTGAACTGTATGAGTTTACTGCAAATACTACATTAATACTTAATTTAAATGACATATTATTCTGTCAGAACCAGAAAAATAAAACAATTGGGCTCACCCCAATGTATCTGGCAGCTGTTCAGCACAGAAGCGTAAGGAAAGAGCCAACAATTAACTTTATCATGTAATTACAGATTTTATTCTCTGACTCTTCACTTGCAAATTTTGTGGCTTTAAGCCAGTTACTTAACCAGACAAGGCTATGTTATAAGAATGATAGTGTTAGACTAGAAGCTCTGGGTATTATTATGCAGATGAGCACTTGCATAACTGTTTGTCATGTAAATTTAAGATCAGTGACAGGTTCATAGGTTGATAGAAGATCCTAACGGCTTAAGGTCCTTACAAACCTAGCCAATATAACCCATTTCACCCAAACTAGGGGCAAGAGGATGGCATGGATTTGTGCCTGTGCACTGAGTATCTTACAGACTGTCCCTGTCCATAAGGCACTACCCCAGGTGGGAATTTGTGATTCCTTATCCATTGATCCAAGATGCATTTGAAGATGGCCAGGGAAGGACTCTGCCTAATGTGAAAAGGAAGCCTGTTCCAAAGAATGGATAATCTCTGAAACACATATCTGTCTCTCCAGCATGATTTGTTCGAGTCCCTTACTAAGTTTAGATTCCTAAATCAGGTGACCCTCATGCTCTGTAACTTGCAGATGTGTAGAGCTCCATCAGGACTGGATTTGTGAGTGCCTTGTAGGTCAGGCATAGGTTATCCCTTAATAGTTGGTAGCAGACAGAGTAAAGGGATAGAGCTTTTAGTCTATCTGCATAGTTCATGTTATTTATAGCCTGTATGTTTTTTTTTTTTTTTTTTTTTGTGAGGAACCTCTGAAGTCACTCTAGCTGCTGTAAGTGCCTAGTCAGATGTTGCATTGTACTTGATTATTGGTCTAATGAGGGCTGAGTACAGAGGGACAATAATTTTCTTGGATCTGGATGCCATACCTTTACTTATAAGTTGTGCCACATAAAAGGACTTCCTCACCACAGTGGACACATGGTGGTCAACTTTCAGGCTACTATCTAACTAGATCTTTCACTTCCGAGTCTACTATTAGGGGTGTACTATTATTTTTATAATTTGCAGGGGTATTTGACTTACCAAAGGGTTTGATAATGCATTTTTTCACATTTAGTTTTAAGCCATGCTTCTGGCACCAGTCATTTGTCTGATTTAGACCCTCATGAAGGATATCAACATCATTGGGGGATTCATACATCCAGTTACTAGGAAGATGTGTGTAAATACTACTTATGTTTCATATTGTTTTTATAAATGTTTGAAGTATGCACACCTTTTTAAGAAAATTAGAAAAAATAATTCTTGAACCCTTTTCCAATATTAATAAAAACTGCTGAAGAAAAATGGTATAAATGTTGAATTTTGTTTCAGGCTAATCATGTTTGAGGTATGAATTAAATATTTTCATTAAGCCAGGCTTAGAAAAAGGTGCCCACTTAATTAGCTTTGATCTCATTAATAGTTTCATAGGTTCATAGGTTAGGTTCATACTAGGCTATCTGCCCTGGGGCAATTATAAGCCTAGCCCGATTCTGTATGGCTTACGCCACCCCTTGATTTGAGTATACTGTGCCCTTTTTAAGGTTTAGTTTACTGTGCCTCTGTCTAATAGTGACACGGGAGTAATCCCTGGGACAAACCTACGATCCCCCATCCACTTATTGAGATTCTTCTTGAAGAGATAAAGTGAGGTGCTCTGCCTCACATGAACTGGAATTCTATTCCAGAGCGAAGGGAGCCTCTGGGTTATGAACCTGTCCCTCCAGCAAGTTCTATTTATTTCTGTGCTGAGGTTCAAGTCCCTTGAGCGTGTGGCTCTAAGGGATTTAGATTTACTGAGGTGGAGCATGTCCATTAATTCTGGATTTGACATAGCTTTGTATGTCAGGCATAGATGATAATAATACTATTAATTTATTTTGACTGTGTACATAAGAGAATGCCAGTCTGCATTTATATCTGACAAAATGCTCAATGTTAGAACTTACTTATTTCTGCTTTGTTTTATTAAAGAATACCAATGTTCTTGAATTGGCTTTTCTGATGACTTGAACATGTGCAATTACAACACTCCTTCATCTGGAGAGTTGTTGTAAGAAGTCAATATGCAAATATGCACAGTAATAGAGTTTGCAACTGGCAAAGACAACCGAAAGGCATTGTTTCATGTAATATTAAAAAGTTTACATATGTGTCATTTTATGAATAGTACAAAACAGTGTAAGTGATACCAAATACCAACTGAATCCAAATAAAAAAAATCTGTAACCACTGTCACAGGCAATACAATGGAACCAAGGACAATAAAGACTCCCAAAGAAAGTGAGTATAAAATTACTGGAAGTGATATCTTTATTGGAATAAGTGCTTTTGTCCTGTTTAACAGGACTTCATCAGATTCAAAAATCCGTTATTACAAACCACCTTTTATACCCATAAATCATTGTCAGTCAACTAATCAATGTTCACTGTCAGAAAAATTAAATAATTAAATAAGTAAAGGGCTTGCTAACAAGTCACGAAGCTTACAGAAACAATGATTACTGTCAACTACTAAAAAGTGTTCATTCTAAAATCACATTTGTTAAGAGTTGTTTTAAAAGGGGTTATAAAAAATTTTATTTGTGTAAATATCTAGTTAAAATGCAAAACCTAAAATGGCAAAAATAAACCTAAAAACAACTTTGAACCCTTTAAGCTCTAAGCTCTAAATTTAGGTTTCAAGGGGATGTTATCATAATTCCTGGGGGGTTAGACGCATTTAGCATCAACTGCCACTTCACTTCCCTTTCTTCTAAAAATTTATTTATTTATTTATTTTTTATTTTATTTTTATTTTACATTTGTTGACCGGGAAAAAATCCGACTGGATACATGTCCATTTTCAGCGGAGGCCCGGGGAGAAAAGCTCCACATTTAAGTTAGTTTATATACAAGAGATTAAGATGGCACATAGCAATACAATCGGTTATGATCCAAATCTGGAGAGGAGCAAAATCAGTTAATAAAGTCATACATTGGTTATACTAAGTACAAAGAGAATGAATATGGAGCATAACAATACACTTGATTATATAAAACACGAGAGGACCACAAAATCAGGTCATATAGTCAGACAGTGCAAAAGCAGTACAGAAAGTTAACATTTTTCGATTGGCCCCTTAGAGAGGTAAAAGGAAAAAAGGTGCTTGGATGAAGAGATAGTAGGAAGTAGAGTACCCTCAGGAGAAGGTAGGGAGGAGAGAAATATTTAAGACAGCTATATAGAAGGGGGTTTAGTCTGGGTGTGAGCATTAGCATAGCCAGTGGGACTTGAAATACTGGAATAGACTTTTCTTAAAGTTGTGTAAGGAGGTGATGGTGGTGATACTAGATGGAAGGGTGTTCCATATTTTGGCAGTGACATTGGTGAATATAGCATCCCCCCCTGAGTTATTGGATTTTACTTTTTGAATAAGGGGTAAGTTAGAGGAACGTAGTCTGTTTAGATTAGTATATGGTATGACTAGGTTATTTAGTGCTGGAGTTTTATCCGGATATTTTAGTATTTTAAATTCTTCGATGATTTGGGATTGTTGTAGGAGGTTTGGAAGTTCTATCCAACCCAGGTGTTTTAGGTTTTTACAGTGGTGGGTTCTATATGGCATACCCGTAGCAAATCTGGCTATGTGATTATAAGAACATGAGAGTTTGTTCAGCTCGGTTTTATTAAGCTTGTTGAGCACAGGGGATGCATAGAGAAGTGTAGAGAGCAAGTGCGTGCGCCAAGAATGGTCACTTTTGTTATGGGAGTGAGAAAGGATTTGATTCTATATAGTGATCCTAATTTCTTATTCACGGTTTTAATGGTGAGATTAATATGGGTATTAAACTTGAGTTTATTATCAATGGTCACACCTAATAGTTTGGTATGGGGATCTGGAGTAATAATTGTCCCGTTGTTTGATTGAATGGTGAAGGTAGTGTTGGGAAGTTTATGGGTTGGATGAAAGAGTAGTAATTTTGTCTTATTTGGATTAAGGATTAGCTGACGTCCTGCTAGCCATTTTTCAATATCTGTAAAGCAGGCTTGGGTTTTAGCTAGAAGTTTAACTATAGATGTATCCGAACATACTAGTGTCGAATCATCGGCATATTGTATACATGTTGCCTCGGGGATGGTTTTATGTAGGTCATTGATGAAGACTGAAAAAAGAAGGGGTCCTAGTATGGATCCTTGTGGAACTCCAATGGTATTCGGTAGGAGATTAGAAAGTTTATTGTGCCAGAGAACTGCTTGTTTCCTACCTGAGAGATAGGCTTGGAACCAGTCCAATGTTAGGTTGTCCAAGTTGAGATTCTGTAGAGTATTGTGAAGTAGCTGGTGGTTGACCATGTCAAATGCTTTTGAGAGGCCTAGAAAGAGAGCAGATGATATTTTTTTGTTGTTGCGGTTTTGATTTATTGTATCCGTAAAGGAGAGCAGGGCAGTCATTGTGCTATGGCTAGGACGGAAACCATGTTGAGAACTGGTCAGTAGTTTGTTCTGGGTAAGATAGTGAAGTATTTGCTTGTGTATGCATTTTTCCATGACTTTGACCAGAGGGGACATTATAGCTATTGGCCTGTAGTTTGACAATTCAGTGGATGAACCACCCTTATGGAGTGGGATGACGTGGGATATTTTCCAAATTGAGGGTATATTAGATTCCTTGATGGTATGATTAATTAGTATGGTTATGGGGTAAGCTATGACATCAGCGGCTAATTGTAAATATTCGGCTGGGAGTTGGTCTGCAGCGAGAGTAGTAGGTTTTAGTTTTTGTAGTAAGGCTCTTATTTTGGAAGTGGTGACAGGTTGTAGATTAAAAGTAGATGTGGTTTCAGGGATGTTTTTGGTTATAGGGCAGCAGGTGGCAGGTAGTTGGTTGGCTAAGGTTTGGATAGTATCTGTAAAGGGGTAGGAGTGGAGGATTTGCCTGGGCGAAGAAGGTTGTTGAGAACAGCCCAGAATTTTTGAGGATTGTCGTGATATTTATTTTGTAGTTGTGAATAGTAGTTTTTTTTTATCAGCTAGTATGGATTTTTTAGTTGCATTTCTTTCCTGCTGGAATTTTATCCGATCTAGGGGTAGTTTGGTTGAGCGCCATTTTTCCCATGTTTTATTTCTGATTTTGATTTTGGATTTAGTTTCTTTTGTGAGCCAGGATGCAGTATTAGTTTTAGTTTTAATTAATCTTTTAGGAGCGTGAATATCAAGTATGGCTAAGAAGGTAGTATTAAAAGTAGATACTGCTTCCTCTAGAGGGAGATGTATAAGATTAGTCCAGTTACAAGATTTGAGTTCAGTCAAAAACTTTAAAAGGTTGAACTGCTTCTTATTTCTAACTGACCTATACAAGGGGGTTTTGGAGAGTCCTGTTTTGTTTTTCCTGATATATGTGATGAGGTGGTCACTAAGGTCATTTGGAGCGGTCCCGGACATGTATGTGTGGGGTGGGCAATTTATTAGGATCCAGTCTAGAATACTTTCTTTCTGGTCTGCATTACCAATTCTGGTGGAAGTGTTTATGATCTGGGAATATCCATAAAGGTTAATGTGGATAGGATTAGATTCTACAGAGCACAGGTTCCAGTCAATGTTGACATCACCCATGATTATGGTTTCTTGAGGGCAGTTTTTATTTAGCCAGTCTAGTATGTTTTCCAGTGTGTCTACATTGTTCCCAGGAGGGATATACAATGTAATTAGATTTATGCTTTTTTCTTTATTTAGTTGTAGTTTTAAGGCAAGTATTTCGGCGTTGGAGATTTTGGGTGGTTGTGTGCTGTTTAAAGTTAGATTTAGATTGTTTTTGTATAGTACGGCTATGCCTCCTCCCTTTCTTTTTAAGCGGTCTACCCTGTATATATTGTAGCCAGGTGGCAAGATTTCGTTATCTTTGGTCCCTGGTTTTAGCCAAGTTTCAGTTAAACAAATTATGTCTGGATGGTGTGTGGCTAATAGAGCATGTAGGTTGTGCACTTTATTATTGATACTTCTTATATTTAGGTGGTAAATTTGGAGGGAGTTGGTTGATCTTGGAATTGTTGACAGGTTGTTAGAGTTATTGATGGTTGTGGGACCAGGATTGGGATGGATATCACCATATTTAGTGATATTTTTTCTGACATATTCTAATAGTTTAATTAGCTTCAGTAATAACTTCTGATCCTTTATTGACTTGGGGTGATTTTGGTTGAGTTTATAGTGGTAATGATAGGTAGGCATAGGAATTTTACAATATAATTGTTGAATGTCAGGTCTATTGCTGTGTTTGGATAGGGCAGAACGGGTATGACAAATTGGGTAATGGTACCCTGAGTAGGGTAAAAATAATTTAGCATCGCCACGCTGATGAGGTGGGTACAGAAAAAATAGTGACATTGGAGGAAAAGGAGGAAAAGGAGATCGTAGCTGAAACAGAGATGGATTCAGAGTAAAACTTTCAGAGAAGATTGCTTGAAGGAGAGACAGCTCTGAAAAATGCACAATGACAACCCTCCAATGGGGGGGAGGGGGGTGCAGGATGATTATTTGGAAGAAATGGTAAACCAAAGTGAGCCAGAAAATGGAGCAGCAATTTCATGGAGTGACATCGTAGAAAAATAGAGGGAGAAAAAAGAGAAGAAGAGACTGTGCCAGAAAAAGTTCCAGAGACAAAAACTTATGCACGAACAATTGGAGAAGGAACAAAGAAGAAAGAAGAAATAAAAGAAACAAAAAAGAAGTTTGCAGTATGTGTGAGGTGTAAAAAAGAAGAAAGTGAGGTTTAGGACTCTGTCATAGCACCTCTGGGTGTCAAAGCAAAAGAGGTAAGAGCATTTATTTTAATTAATAAAGAGGCTTTTTGTGACTTGATATTTGAGATTGGGCAGGCCATGGAAAACTTTTTGGGTGCATATGAACAAAAGAAAAATATTCATCCATCGTCAGAATATTTGTTTATTTATTTATTTATCGGCATTTGTTGACCGGGAAAGTCCACTGGGTCAGAAACCCATTTTCAGTGGAGGCCCGGGGAGAAATGCTCCACAATTAATACAGAAAAAAAAATAAAAACTTAAGATTGATAAACTTAATATACAAGATCTACAAGATTTATAAACTTAAACAAAAATTGATAACTGAGTACATATAAAATCACACATATGTAAATACAGTACAGTATATGAGTACATTATTAAGTCTTGGCATTGACTAATATAAGGCAGGACTTACAAAACAAATAGTGGAATTAAGCTACATTACCACTCATAATGTGCAGATAGGAGAAATGTACAACTGTAAGAGATGGGAATATTTGAAACATGGTAGTTGTAATTTCATATGCGGCTGTGGATTAATTAGGGATGGTTTTACGGTGGCCTGATTGTTTTGCAGTTGCAAGAGAGGTTATTTAGGAAATATGTTTTTAATGCTGATTTAAATGCCTTTATACAGTCAATTTGAGTTATGTGGGAGAGTAAGGAGTTCCACTGTTTAGCAATGCTATGGGTGAACAAATATTGTCCAGCTATTTTGTTGGGTTTGATTACACTTAAAAGTAATATGTTAGAGGCTCTAAGTGCATCTGTAGGAACATAAGTTTGCAGCATTCAGCAGAGTGCTGGGCAGGTATTTGGTTTATAAATTAGTTTATGGGCTAGAATTAATTGGGTATAACAGAGATAGTCGGGAAATCCAAGACAGTTCAGTTCTGAGATTGCTTGGCAGTGGTGTGAGCGGTTAGGCTTTCCTGAGGCAAATTTAGCTTTTGTATAATAGCAGAGTTGAAGTTTATTGCTGAGGAATGAGCAAAGGTTAATAAAGATGACACTACCATAGAAGGAAAGGGATGAGTAAGGTACTTGCCAGTTTTGTTTTGGTATGATTGTCTAGGTAGAGTTTGTGACGATAAAGGTTGCTTAATTTCAAGTGTGTTTTCTTTATTGCATTGAGAATGTGTGGCTCAAAAGTGAGTTTGTCATCTATTATAATGTCTAGTAGTTTGTCTGTTTTCACTATTTCTTTTTCTGTCCTGTCTTTAGAAAAAAATTTGAAATCGATATCTGGTGGTTTTGTAGAGAATAACAGAGGTTTTGTTTTGGGGGGGGGCTTTAGCAGCTATTGTACATTATTTAGCCAGGATTCTATCTCTGTAAATGCATTTTGAGTAACTGAGAGGAGGTCAGAGAAATTGTTTGAGGTAGATATTATTGTAGCATCATCGGCGTATTGGATAATATTACCTAGCTGGGAAGCTTTGTGAAGGTCATTGATAAAGATATGAAGAGCAGTGGCCCCAGAATGGAACCCTGTAGGACTCCTATACTGTTTGACAGATAATCAGATTGGCGTTATGCCATCTTACTGATTGTTGCCTATTGTTTAGGTACAACAAAAACCAGTTGAGGGATTCAAGGGAGCAACCAAGTTTTGTTAGTTGGATTAGCAGTTTAGTATGTGATACTGTGTGAAAAGCCTAAGATAAAACCAGTAAGAATACTGAAGTCGAGTGACCAGCATCCAAGCTTTTTACAGACCAAAAAAAAAGAATAATGGTCCAGTTTAGAACTGAAATTAAAACAAAAGAACTGAAAGAACTTTTGTAACTCTATGTAAAGAAATAACAGACACTACAAAACATATGATGAAAGAGGACTATGGACTGGGGAATGGGAATGTGGAGTAATACTGAAAATGGAACATGATAATGTTATTAATGTACCTTGTGTTATGTTCATGGTAAGAGGGGTTTTGTGAAGTACAGGGGTCAACCAAAGTCTTGTTATTTTTGTGGAAAAATTATAATTTAATCAATGAACGTGATAAAAAGATGTTATTTACGTGGTAAAACAGGGCATAATGCAAATAATGTGATTTAAAGTGCAAAAAATGTGGCAGTGCTTGTCATTAATGTCTAGAATGTGAAATGAATATGCAAGAAAATGAAAATGAAGTTATAGAGGAGAAAGGGACAGAAAACATGTTCTACAAGAAAATGTACAAAAAGAGGTGACTGATAAAGAGGTTGTACATGAAGTTAAAGAAAGTAACAAGAAAAAAGAAGCAGAGGAAACAAGTGAGGAAGAAGCTGATTGGTGCACAGTAAGACATAAAAAGAATTTGATAGGGAAAAGAGTTAAAGAAAGGAAAAGAAAATTCAATAATATAATGCTTAGAGAAAATAAAGGAAAGAGGTAAGCATTTTATTATACTAACTGTTCTTCAAAGCTGAAAATATGAGCTTTAAATGTGAACAGTATGAAAAATCTTAAAAGGGGAATAGGTATAATACAATGGTGTGCTGCAGTAGAGAATAGGTATATGACAGTGGTGTGCTGCAGTAGAGAATAGGTATATTACAATGGCGTGCTGCAGTAGAGAACAGGTATATTACAATGGTGTGCTGCAGTAGAGAATAAGTATATTACAATGGCGTGCTGCAGTAGAGAATAGGTATATTACAATGGTGCGCTGCAGTAGAGAATACGTATATTACAATGGCGTGCTGCAGTAGAGAATAGGTATATTACAATGGTGTGCTGCAGTAGAGAATACGTATATTACAATGGCGTGCTGCAGTAGAGAATAGGTATATTACAATGGTGTGCTGCAGTAGAGAATAGGTATATTACAATGGTGTGCTGCAGTAGAGAATAGGTATATTACAATGGCGTGCTACAGTAGAGAATAGGAATATTACAATGGTGTGCTGCAGTAGAGAATAGGTATATTACAATGGTGTGCTGCAGTAGAGAATAGGTATATTACAATGGTGTGCTACAGTAGAGAATAGGTATATTACAATGGTGTGCTGCAGTAGAGAATAGGTATATTACAATGGCGTGCTGCAGTAGAGAATAGGTATATTACAATGGCGTGCTGCAGTAGAGAATAGGTATATTACAATGGTGTGCTGCAGTAGAGAATAGGTATATTACAATGGCATGCTGCAGTAGAGAATAGGTATATAACAATGGTGTGCTGCAGTAGAGAATAGGTATATTACAATGGTGTGCTGCAGTAGAAAATAGGCATATTACAATGGCGTGCTGCAGTAGAGAATAGTTATAATACAATGGTGTGCTGCAGTAGAGAATAGGTATATTACAATGGTGTGCTGCAGTAGAGAATAGGTATATTACAATGGCATGCTGCAGTAGAGAATAGGTATATTACAATGGTGTGCTGCAGTAGAGAATAGGTATATTACAATGGCGTGCTGCAGTACAGAATAGGTATATTAAAATGGTGTGCTGCAGTAGAGAAAAGGTATATTATACTGGTGTGCTGCAGTAGAGAATAGGTATATTACAATGGAGTGCTGCAGAAGAAAATAGGTATATTACAATGGTGTGCTGCAGTAGAGAATACGTATATTACAATGGCGTGCTGCAGTAGAGAATAGGTATATTACAATGGCGTGCTGCAGTAGAGAATAGGTATATTACAATGGCGTGCTGCAGTAGAGAATACGTATATTACAATGGCGTGCTGCAGTAGAGAATAGGTATATTACAATGGAGTGCTGCAGTAGAGAATAGGCATATTACAATGGCATGCTGCAGTAGAGAATAAGTATATTACAATGGCATGCTGCAGTAGAGAATAGGCATATTACAGTGGTGTGCTGCAGTAGAGAATAGGTATATTATAATGGTGTGCTGCAGTAGAGAATAGGTATATCACAATGGTGTGCTGCAGTAGAGAAAAGGTATATCAAAATGGTGTGCTGCAGTAGAGAATAGGTATATTACAATGGTGTGCTGCAGTAGAGAATAGGTATATTACAATGGCGTGCTGCAGTAGAGAATAGGTATATTACAATGGTGTGCTGCAGTAGAGAATAGGTATATTACAATGGTGTGCTGCAGTAGAGAATAGGTATATTACAATGGTGTGCTGCAGTAGAGAATAGGAATATTACAATGGCATGCTGCAGTAGAGAATAGGTATATTACAATGGTGTGCTGCAGTAGAGAATAGGTATATTACAATGGCGTGCTGCAGTAGAGAATAGGTATATTACAATGGCGTGCTGCAGTAGAGAATAGGTATATTACAATGGTGTGCTGCAGTAGAGAATAGGTATTCTACAATGGTGTGCTGCAGTAGAGAATATGTATATTACAATGGTGTGCTACAGTAGAGAATAGGTATATTACAGTGGCGTGCTGCAGTAGAGAATAGGTATATTACAATGGTGTGCTGCAGTAGAGAATATGTATATTACAGTGGTGTGCTGCAGTAGAGAATAGGTATATTACAATGGTGTGCTGCAGTAGACAATAGGTATATTACAATGGTGTGCTGCAGTAAAGAATAGGTATATTACAATGGCGTGCTGCAGTAGAGAATAGGTATATTACAATGGTGTGCTGCAGTAGAGAATAGGTATATTACAATGGCGTGCTGCAGTAGAGAATAGGTATATTACAATGGTGTGCTGCAGTAGAGAATAGGTATATTACAATGGCGTGCTGCAGTAGAGAATAGGTATATTACAATGGTGTGCTGCAGTAGAGAATAGGTATATTACAATGGTGTGCTGCAGTAGAGAATAGGTATATTACAATGGTGTGCTGCAGTAGAGAATAGTTATAATACAATGGTGTGCTGCAATAGAGAATAGGTATATAACAATGCTGTGAGGCAGTAGAGAATAGGTAAATTACAATGGTGTGCTGCAGTAGAAAATAGGTATATTACAATGGTGTGCTGCAGAAGAGTATAGGGATATTACAATGGTGTGCTGCAGTAGAGAATAGGTATATTACAATGGTGTGCTGCAGTAGAGAATAGGTATATTACAATGAAGTGCTGCAGTAGAGAATAGGTATATTACAATGGTGTGCTGCAGTAGAGAATAGGTATATTACAATGGCGTGCTGCAGTAGAGAATAGGTATATTACAATGGTGTGCTGCAGTAGAGAATAGGTATATTACAATGGCGTGCTGCAGTAGAGAATAGGTATATTACAATGGTGCGCTGCAGTAGAGAATAGGTATATTACAATGGCATGCTGCAGTAGAGAATAGGTATATTACAATGGCGTGCTGCAGTAGAGAATAGGTATATTACAATGGTGTGCTGCAGTAGAGAATAGGTATATTACAATGGCGTGCTGCAGTAGAGAATAGGTATATTACAATGGTGTGCTGCAGTACAGAATAGGTATATTACAATGGCATGCTGCAGTAGAGAATAGGTATATTACAATGGTGTGCTGCAGTAGAGAATAGGTATATTACAATGGTGTGCTGCAGTAGAGAATAGGTATATTACAATGGTGTGCTGCAGTAGAGAATAGGTATATTACAATGGTGTGCTGCAGTAGAGAATAGGTATATTACAATGGTGTGCTGCAGTAGAGAATAGGTATATTACAATGGAGTGCTGCAGTAGAGAATAGGTATATTACAATGGTGTGCTGCAGTAGAGAATAGGTATATAACAATGGTGTGCTGCAGTAGAGAATAGGTATATTACAATGGTGTGCTGCAGTAGAAAACAGGCATATTACAATGGTGTGCTGCAGTAGAGTATAGGTATATTACAATGGTGTGCTGCAGTAGAGAATAGGTATATTACAATGGTGTGCTGCATTAGAGAATAGGTATATTACAATGGTGTGCTGCAGTAGAGAATAGGTATATAACAATGGTGTGCTGCAGTAGAGAATAGGTATATTACAATGGTGTGCTGCAGTAGAGAATAGGTATATTACAATGGCATGCTGCAGTAGAGAATAGGTATATTACAATGGTGTGCTGCAGTAGAGAATAGGTATATTACAATGGTGTGCTGCAGTAGAGAATAGGTATATTACAATGGTGTGCAGCAGTAGAGAATAGGTATATTACACTGGTGTGCTGCAGTAGAGAATAGGTATATTACAATGGAGTGCTGCAGAAGAAAATAGGTATATTGCAATGGTGTGCTGCAGTAGAGAATAGGTATATTACAATGGTGTGCTGCAGTAGAGAATAGGTATATTACAATGGTGTGCTGCAGTAGAGAATAGGTATATTACAATGGCGTGCTGCAGTAGAGAATAGGTATATTACAATGGTGTGCTGCAGTAGAGAATACGTATATTACAATGGCGTGCTGCAGTAGAGAATAGGTATATTACAATGGCGTGCTGCAGTAGAGAATAGGCATATTACAATGGCGTGCTGCAGTA
>NC_056747.1:841347526-841363296 GCF_019279795.1 Protopterus annectens
CTATCAGTATATCAGGACAGTAGTTATCAACACATGCATCTATCACTATATCATGACAGTAGTTATCAATACATGGATCTATCACTATATCAGGACAGTAGTTATCAATACATGCATATATCACTATATCAGGACAGTAGTTATCAATGCATGCATCTATCACTATATCAGGACAGTAGTGATCAATACATGCATCTATCACTATATCAGAACAGCAGTTATCAATACATGCACCTATCACTATATCAGGACAGTAGTTATCAATACATGCATCTATCACTATATCAGGACAGTAGTTATCAATACATGCATCTATCACTATATCAGGACAGTAGTTATCAATGCATGCATCTAATCACTATATCAGAACAGCAGTTATCAATACATGCACCTATCACTATATCAGGACAGTAGTTATCAATACATGCATCTATCACTATATCAGGACAGTAGTTATCAATAGATGCATCTATCACTATATCAGGACAGTAGTTATCAATACATGCATCTATCACTATATCAGGACAGTAGTTATCAATACATGCATCTATCACTATATCAGGACAGTAGTTATCAATACATGCATCTATCACTATATCAGGACAGTAGTTATCAATACATGCATCTATGACTATATCAGGACAGTAGTTATCAATACATGCATCTACCACTATATCAGGACAGTAGTTATCAATACATGCATCTATCACTATATCAGGACAGTAGTTATCAATACATGCATCTATCACTATATCAGGACAGTAGTTATCAATACATGCATCTATCACTATATCAGGACAGTAGTTATCAATACATGCATCTATCACTATATCAGGACTGTAGTTATCAATACATGCATCTATCAGTATATCAGGACAGTAGTTATCAACACATGCATCTATCACTATATCATGACAGTAGTTATCAATAGATGCATCTATCACTATATCAGGACAGTAGTTATCAATACATGCATCTATCTCTATATCAGGACAATAGTGATCAATACATGCAGCTATCACTATATCAGGACAGTAGTTATCAATACATGCATCTATCACTATATCAGGACAGTAGTTATCAATACATGCATCTATCACTATATCAGGACAGTAGTTATCAATACATGCATCTATCACTGTATCAGGACAGTAGTTATCAATACATGCATCTATCACTATATCAGGACAGTAGTTATCAATACATGCATCTATCACTATATCAAGACAGTAGTTATCAATACATGCATCTATCACTATATCAGGACAGTAGTTATCAATACATGCATCTATCACTATATCAGGACAGTAGTTATCAATACATGCATCTTTCACTATATCAGGACAGTAGTTATCAATACATGCATCTATCACTATATCAGGACAGTAGTTATCAATACATGCATCTATCACTATATCAGGACAGTAGTTATCAATACATGCATCTATCACTATATCAAGACAGTAGTTATCGATACATGCATCTATCACTATATCCGGACAGTAGTTATCAATACATGCATCTATCACTATATCAGGACAGTAGTTATCAATACATGCATCTATCACTATTTCAGGACAGTAGTTATCAATACATGCATCTATCACTATATCAGGACAGTAGTTATCAATACATGCATCTATCACTATATCAGGACAGTAGTTATCAATACATGCATCTATCACTATAGCAGGGCAGTAGTTATCAATACATGCATCTATCACTATATCAGGACAGTAGTTATCCCTACATGCATCTATCACTATATCAGGGCAGTAGTTATCAATACATGCATCTATCACTATATCAGGACAGTAGTTATCCATACATGCATCTATCACTATATCAGAACAGTAGTTATCAATACATACATCTTTCACGATATCTGGACAGTAGTTATCAATACCTGCATCTATCACTATATCAGGACAGTAGTTATCAATACATGCATCTATCACTATATCAGGACAGTAGCTATCAGTACATGCATCTATCACTATATCAAGACAGTAGTTATCAATACATGCATCTATCACTATATCAGGACAGTAGTTATCAATACATGCATCTATCACTATATCAGGACAGTAGTTATCAATACATGCATCTATCACTATATCAGGACAGTAGTTATCAATACATGCATCTATCACTATATCAGGACAGTAGTTATCAATACATGCATCTATCACTATATCAGGACAGTAGTTATCAAGACATGCATCTATCACTATATTAGGAGAGTAGTTATCAATACATGCATCTATCACTATATCAGGACAGTAGTTATCAAGACATGCATCTATCACTATATCAGGACAGTAGTTATCAATACATGCATCTATCACTATATCAGGACAGTAGTTATCAATACATGCATCTATCACTATATCAGGACAGTAGTTATCAATACTTGCATCTGTCACTATATCAGCAGAGTAGTTATCCATACATGCATCTATCACTATATCAGGACAGTAGTTATCAATACATGCATCTATCACTATATCAGGACAGTAGTTATCAATACATGCATCTATCACTATATCAGGACAGTAGTTATCAATACATGCATCTATCACTATATCTGGACAGTAGTTATCAATACATGCATCTATCACTATATCAGGACAGTAGTTATCAATACATGCATCTATCACTATATCAGGACAGTAGTTATCAATACATGCATCTAAAGCTATATCAGGGCAGTAGTTATCAATACATGCATCTATCACTATATCAGGACAGTAGTTATCAAGACATGCATCTATCACTATATTAGGAGAGTAGTTATCAATACATGCATCTATCACTATATCAGCACAGTAGTTATCAATACATGCATCTATCACTATATCAGGACAGTAGTTAACAATACATGCATCTATCACTATATCAGGACAGTAGTTATCAATACATGCATCTATCACTATATCAGGACAGTAGTTATCAATACATGCATCTATCACTATATCAGGACAGTAGTTATCAATACATGCATCTATCACTATATCAGGACAGTAGTTATCAATACATGCATCTATCACTATATCAGGACAGTAGTTATCAATACATGCATCTATCACTATATCAGGACAGTAGTTATCAATACATGCATCTATCACTATATCAGGACAGTAGTT
Source organism: Protopterus annectens (assembly GCF_019279795.1). Classification (NCBI taxonomy): domain Eukaryota; kingdom Metazoa; phylum Chordata; order Ceratodontiformes; family Protopteridae; genus Protopterus; species Protopterus annectens. The sequence continues at coordinate 841,350,673 of NC_056747.1, forward strand.
ATCAATACATGCATCTATCACTATATCAGGACAGTAGTTATCAATACATGCATCTATCACTATATCAGGACAGTAGTTATCAATACATGCATCTATCATTATATCAGGACAGTAGTTATCAATACATGCATCTATCACTATATCAGGACAGTAGTTATCAATACATGCATCTATCACTATATCAGGACAGTAGTTATCAATACATGCATCTATCACTATATCAGGACAGTAGTTATCAATACATGCATCTATCACTATATCAGGACAGTAGTTATGAATACATGCATCTATCACTATATCAGGACAGCAGTTATCAATACATGCATCTTTCACCATATCAGGACAGTAGTTATCAAGACATGCATCTATCACTATATCAGGACAGTAGTTATCAATACATGCATCTATCACTATATCAGGACAGTAGTTATCAATACATGCATCTATCACTATATCAGGACAGTAGTTATCAATACATGCATCTATCACTATATCAGGACAGTAGTTATCAATACATGCATCTATCACTATATCAGGACAGTAGTTATCAATACATGCATCTATCACTATATCAGGACAGTAGTTATCAATACATGCATCTATCACTATATCAGGACAGTAGTTATCAATACATGCATCTATCACTATATCAGGACAGTAGTTATCAATACATGCATCTATCACTATATCAGGACAGTAGTTATCAATACATGCATCTATCACTATATCAGGACAGTAGTTATCAATACATGCATCTATCACTATATCAGGACAGTAGTTATCAATACTTGCATCTACCACTATATCAGGACAGTAGTTATGAATACATGCATCTATCACTATATCAGGACAGTAGTTATCAAAACATGCATCTATCACTATATCAGGACAGCAGTTATCCATACATGCATCTATCACTATATCAGGACAGTAGGTATCAATACTTGCATCTATCACTATATCAGGACAGTAGTTATCAATACATGCATCTATCACTATATCAGGACAGTAGTTATCAATACATGCATCTATCACTATATCAGGACAGTAGTTATCAATACATGCATCTATCACTATATCAGGACAGTAGTTATCAATACATGCATCTATCACTATATCAGGACAGTAGTTATCAATACATGCATCTATCACTATATCAGGACAGTAGTTATCAATACATGCATCTATCACTATATCAGGACAGTAGTTATCAATACATGCACATATCACTATATCAGGACAGTAGTTATCAATAGATGCATCTATCACTATATCAGGACAGTAGTTATCAATACATGCATCTATCACTATATCAGGACAGTAGTTATCAATACATGCATCTATCACTATATCAGGACAGTAGTTATCAATACTTGCATCTATCACTATATCAGGACAGTAGTTATGAATACATGCATCTATCACTATATCAGGACAGCAGTTATCAATACATGCATCTTTCACCATATCAGGACAGTAGTTATCAAGACATGCATCTATCACTATATCAGGACAGTAGTTATCAATAGATGCATCTATCACTATATCAGGACAGTAGTTATCAATACATGCATCTATCACTATATCAGGACAGTAGTTATCAATACATGCATCTATCACTATATCAGGACAGTAGTTATCAATACATGCATCTATCACTATATCAGGACAGTAGTTATCAATACATGCATCTATCACTATATCAGGACAGTAGTTATCAATACATGCATCTATCACTATATCAGGACAGTAGTTATCAATACATGCATCTATCACTATATCAGGACAGTAGTTATCAATACATGCATCTATCACTATATCAGGACAGTAGTTATCAATAGATGCATCTATCACTATATCAGGACAGTAGTTATCAATACATGCACATAACACTATAGCAGGACAGTAGTTATCAATACATGCATCTATCACTATATCAAGAGAGCAGTTATCGATACATGCATCTATCACTATATCAGGACAGTAGTTATCAATACATGCATCTATCACTATATCAGGACAGTAGTTATCAATACATGCATCTATCACTATATCAGGACAGTAGTTATCAGTACATGCATCAATCACTATATCAGGACAGTAGTTATCAATGCATGCATCTATCACTATATCAAGACGGTAGTTATCAATACATGCATCTATCACTATATCAGGACAGTAGTTATCAGTACATGCATCAATCACTATATCAGGACAGTAGTTATCAATGCATGCATCTATCACTATATCAAGACGGTAGTTATCAATACATGCATCTATCACTATATCAGGACAGTAGTTATGGATACATGCATCTATCACTATATCGGGACAGTAGTTATCAATACATGCATCTATCACTATATCAGGACAGTAGTTATCAAGACATGCATCTATCACTATATCAGGACAGTAGTTATCAATACATGCATCTATCACTATATCAGGACAGTAGTTATCAATACATGCATCTATCACTATATCAGGACAGTAGTTATCAATACATGCATCTATCACTATATCAGGACAGTAGTTATCAATACATGCATCTATCACTATATCAGGACAGTAGTTATCAATACATGCATCTATCACTATATCAGGACAGTAGTTATCAATACATGCATCTATCACTATATCAAGACAGTAGTTATCAATACATGCATCTATCACTATATCAGGACAGTAGTTATCAATACATGCATCTATCACTATATCAGGACAGTAGTTATCAAGACATGCATCTATCACTATATCATGACAGTAGTTATCAATACATGCATCTATCACTATATCAGGACAGTAGTTATCAATACATGCATCTATCACTATATCAGGACAGTAGTTATCAATACATGCATCTATCACTATATCAGGACAGTAGTTATCAATACATGCATCTATCACTATATCAGGACAGTAGTTATCAATACATGCATCTATCACTATATCAGGACAGTAGTTATCAATACATGCATCTATCACTATATCAGGACAGTAGTTATCAATACATGCATCTATCACTATATCAGGACAGTAGTTATCAATACATGCATCTATCACTATATCAGGACAGTAGTTATCAGTACATGCATCTATCACTATATCAGGACAGTAGTTATCAATACATGCATCTATCACTATATCAGGACAGTAGTTATCAATACATGCATCTATCACTATATCAGGACAGTAGTTATCAATACATGCATCTATCACTATATCAGGACAGTAGTTATCAATACATGCATCTATCACTATATCAGGACAGTAGTTATCAATACATGCATCTATCACTATATCAGGACAGTAGTTATCAATACATGCATCTATCACTATATCAGGACAGTAGTTATCAATACATGCATCTATCACTATATCAGGACAGTAGTTATCAATACATGCATCTATCACTATATCAGGACAGTAGTTATCAATACATGCATCTATCACTATATCTGGACAGTGGTTATCAATATCTGCATCTATCACTATATCAGGACAGTAGTTATCAATACATGCATCTATCACTATATCAGGACAGTAGTTATCAATACATGCATCTATCACTATATCAGGACAGTAGTTATCAATACATGCATCTATCACTATATCAGGACAGTAGTTTTCAATACATGCATCTATCACTATATCAGGACAGTAGTTATCAATACATGCATCTATCACTATATCCGGACAGTAGTTATCAATACATGCATCTATCACTATATCAGGACAGTAGTTATCAATACATGCATCTATCACTATATCAGGACAGTAGTTATCAATACATGCATCTATCACTATATCAGGGCAGTAGTTATCAATACATGCATCTATCACTATATCAGGACAGTAGTTATCAATACATGCATCTATCACTATATCAGGACAGTAGTTATCAATACATGCATCTATCACTATATCAGGACAGTAGTTATCAATACATGCATCTATCACTATATCAGGACAGTAGTTATCAATACATGCATCTATCACTATATCAAGACAGTAGTTATCAATACATGCATCTATCACTATATCAGGACAGTAGTTATCAATACATGCATCTATCACTATATCAGGACAGTAGTTATCAATACATGCATTTATCACTATATCAAGACAGTAGTTATCAAGACATGCATCTATCACTATATCAGGACAGTAGTTATCAATAGATGCATCTATCACTATATCAGGACAGTAGTTATCAATACATGCATCTATCTCTATATCAGGACAGTAGTTATCAATACATGCATCTATCACTATATCAGGACAGTAGTTATCAATACATGCATCTATCACTATATCAGGACAGTAGTTATCAATACATGCATCTATCACTATATCAGGACAGTAGTTATCAATACATGCATCTATCACTATATCAGGACAGTAGTTATCAATACATGCATATATCACTATATCAGGACAGTAGTTATGAATACATGCATCTATCACTATATCAGGACAGTAGTTATCAATACATGCATCTATCACTATATCAGGACAGTAGTTATCAATACATGCATCTATCACTATATCAGCACAGTAGTTATCAATACATGCATCTATCACTATATCAGGACAGTAGTTAACAATACATGCATCTATCACTATAGCAGGACAGTAGTTATCAATACATGCATCTATCACTATATCAGGACAGTAGTTATCAATACATGCATCTATCACTATATCAGGACAGTAGTTATCAATACATGCATGTATCACTATATCAGGACAGTAGTTATCAATACATGCATCTATCACTATATCAGGACAGTAGTTATCAATACATGCATCTATCACTATATCAGGACAGTAGTTATCAATACATGCATCTATCACTATATCAGGACAGTAGTTATCAATACATGCATCTATCACTATATCAGGACAGTAGTTATCAATACATGCATCTATCACTATATCAGGACAGTAGTTATCAATACATGCATCTATCACTATATCAGGACAGTAGTTATCAATACATGCATCTATCACTATATCAGGACTGTAGTTATCAATACATGCATCTATCACTATATCAGGACAGTAGTTATCAATACATGCATCTATCACTATATCAGGACAGTAGTTATCAATACATGCATCTATCACTATATCAGGACAGTAGTTATCAATACATGCATCTATCACTATATCAGGACAGTAGTTATCAATACATGCATCTATCACTATATCAGGACAGTAGTTATCAATACATGCATCTATCACTATATCAGGACAGTAGTTATCAATACTTGCATCTATCACTATATCAGGACAGTAGTTATCAATACATGCATCTATCACTATATCAGGACAGTAGTTATCAATACATGCATCTATCACTATATCAGGACAGTAGTTATCAATACATGCATCTATCACTATATCAGGACAGTAGTTATCAATACATGCATCTATCACTATATCAGGACAGTAGTTATCAATACATGCATCTATCACTATATCAGGACAGTAGTTATCAATACATGCATCTATCACTATATCAGGACAGTAGTTATCAATACATGCATCTATCACTATATCAGGACAGTAGTTATCAATACATGCATCTATCACTATATCAGGACAGTAGTTATCAATACATGCATCTATCACTATATTAGGACAGTAGTTATCAATACATGCACCTATCACTATATCAGGACAGTAATCAATGCATGCATCTATCACTATATCAGGACAGTAGTGATCAATACATGCATCTATCACTGTATCAGGACAGTAGTGATCAATATATGCATCTATCACTATATCAGGACAGTAGTTATCAATACATGCATCTATCACTATATCAGGACAGTAGTTATCAATACATGCATCTATCACTATATCAGGACTGTAGTTATCAATACATGCATCTATCACTATATCAGGACAGTAGTTATCAATACATCCATCTATCACTATATCAGGACAGAAGTTATCAATACATGCATCTATCACTATATCATGACAGTAGTTATCAATACATGCATCTATCACTATATCAGGACAGTAGTTATCAATACATGCATCTATCACTATATCAGGACAGTAGTTATCAATACATGCATCTATCACTATATCAGGACAGTAGTTATCAATACATGCATCTATCACTATATCAGGACAGTAGTTATCAATACATGCATCTATCACTATATCAGGACAGTAGTTATCAATACATGCATCTATCACTATATCAGGACAGTAGTTATCAATACATGCATATATCACTATATCAGGACAGTAGTTATCAATACATGCATCTATCACTATATCAGGACAGTAGTTATCGATACATGCATCTATCAATATATCAGGACAGTAGTTATCAATACATGCATCTATCACTATATCAGGACAGTAGTTATCAATACATGCATCTAACACTATAGCAGGACAGTAGTTATCAATACATGCATCTATCACTATATCAGGACAGTAGTTATCAATACATGCATCTATCACTATATCAGGACAGTAGTTATCAATACATGCATCTATCACTATATCAGGACAGTAGTTATCAATACATGCATCTATCACTATATCAGGACAGTAGTTATCCATACATGCATCTATCACTATATCAGGACAGTAGTTATCCATACATGCATCTATCACTATATCAGGACAGTAGTTATCAATACATGCATCTATCACTATATCAGGACAGTAGTTATCAATACATGCATCTATCACTATATCAGGACAGTAGTTATCAATACATGCATCTATCACTATATCAGGACAGTAGTTATCAATACATGCATCTATCACTATATCAGGACAGTAGTTATCAATACATGCATCTATCACTATATCAGGACAGTAGTTATCAATACATGCATCTATCACTATATCAAGACAGTAGTTATCAATACATGCATCTATCACTATATCAGGACAGTAGTTATCAATACATGCATCTATCACTATATCAGGACAGTAGTTATCAATACATGCATCTATCACTATATCAAGACAGTAGTTATCAATACATGCATCTATCACTATATCAGGACAGTAGTTATCAATACATGCATCTATCACTATATCAGGACAGTAGTTATCAATACATGCATCTATCACTATATCAGGACAGTAGTTATCAATACATGCATCTATCACTATATCAGGACAGTAGTTATCAATACATGCATCTATCACTATATCAGGACAGTAGTTATCAATACATGCATCTATCACTATATCAGGACAGTAGTTATCAATACATGCATCTATCACTATATCAGGACAGTAGTTATCAATACATGCATCTATCACTATATCAGGACAGTAGTTATCAATACATGCATCTATCACTATATCAGGACAGTAGTTATCAATACATGCATCTATCACTATATCATGACAGTAGTTATCAATACATGCATCTATCACTATATCAGGACAGTAGTTATCCATACATGCATCTATCACTATATCAGGACAGTAGTTATCAATACATGCATCTATCACTATATCAGGACAGTAGTTATCAATACATGCATCTATCACTATATCAGGACAGTAGTTATCAATATATGCATCTATCACTATATCAGGACAGTAGTTATCAATACATGCATCTATCACTAAATCTGGACAGTAGTTATCAATACATGCATCTATCACTATATCAGGACAGTAGTTATCAATACATGCATCTATCACTATATCAGGACAGTAGTTATCAATACATGCATCTATCACTATATCAGGACAGTAGTTATCAATACATGCATCTATCACTATATCAGGACAGTAGTTATCAATACATGCATCTATCACTATATCAGGACAGTAGTTATCAATACATGCATCTATCACTGTATCAGGACAGTAGTGATCAATATATGCATCTATCACTATATCAGGACAGTAGTTATCAATACATGCATCTATCACTATATCAAGACAGTAGTTATCAATACATGCATCTATCACTATATCAGGACAGTAGTTATCAATACATGCATCTATCACTATATCAGGACAGAAGTTATCAATACATGCATCTATCACTATATCAGGACAGTAGTTATCAATACATGCATCTATCACTATATCAGGACAGTAGTTATCAATACATGCATCTATCACTATATCAGGACAGTAGTTATCAATACATGCATCTATCACTATATCAGGACAGTAGTTATCAATACATGCATCTATCACTATATCAGGACAGTAGTTATCAATACATGCATCTATCACTATATCAGGACAGTAGTTATCAATACATGCATCTATCACTATATCAAGACAGTAGTTATCAATACATGCATCTATCACTATATCAGGACAGTAGTTATCAATACATGCATCTATCACTATATCAGGACAGTAGTTATCGATACATGCATCTATCACTATATCAGGACAGTAGTTATCAATACATGCATCTATCACTATATCAGGACAGTAGTTATCAATACATGCATCTATCACTATATCAGGACAGTAGTTATCAATAGATGCATCTATCACTATATCAGGATAATAGTTATCAATACATGCATCTATCTCTATTTCAGGACAATAGTTATCAATACATGCATCTATCACTATATCAGGACAGTAATCAATACATGCATCTATCACTATATCAGGACAGTAGTTATCAATGCATGCATCTATCACTATATCAGGAAAGTAGTTACCAATACATGCACCTATCACTATATCAGGACAGTAATCAATACATGCATCTATCACTATATCAGGACAGTAGTTATCAATACATGCATCTATCACTATATCAGGACAGTAGTTATCAATACATGCATCTATCACTATATCAGGACAGTAGTTATCAATGCATGCATCTATCACTATATCAGGACAGTAGTTATCAATACATGCATCTATCACTATATCAGGACAGTAGTTATCAATACATGCATCTATCACTATATCAGGACAGTAGTTATCAATACATGCATCTATCACTATATCAGGACAGTAGTTATCAATACATGCATCTATCACTATATCAGGACAGTAGTTATCAATACATGCATCTATCACTATATCAAGACAGTAGTTATCAATACATGCATCTATCACTATATCAGGACAGTAGTTATCAATACATGCATATATCACTATATCAGGACAGTAGTTATCAATACATGCATCTATCACTATATCAGGACAGTAGTTATCAATACATGCATCTATCACTATATCAGGACAGTAGTTATCAATACATGCATCTATCACTATATCAGGACAGTAGTTATCAATACATGCATCTATCACTATATCAGGACAGTAGTTATCAATACATGCATCTATCACTATATCAGGACAGTAGTTATCAATACATGCATCTATCACTATATCAGGACAGTAGTTATCAATACATGCATCTATCTCTATATCAGGACAATAGTTATCAATACATGCATCTATCATTATATCAGGACAGTAGTTATCAATACATGCATCTATCACTATATCAGGACAGTAGTTATCAATACATGCATCTATCACTATATCAGGACAGTAGTTATCAATACATGCATCTATCACTATATCAGGACAGTAGTTATCAATACATGCATCTATCACTATATCAGGACAGCAGTTATCAATACATGCATCTTTCACCATATCAGGACAGTAGTTATCAAGACATGCATCTATCACTATATCAGGACAGTAGTTATCAATAGATGCATCTATCACTATATCAGGACAGTAGTTATCAATACATGCATCTATCACTATATCAGGACAGTAGTTATCAATACATGCATCTATCACTATATCAGGACAGTAGTTATCAATACATGCATCTATCACTATATCAGGACAGTAGTTATCAATACATGCATCTATCACTATATCAGGACAGTAGTTATCAATACATGCATCTATCACTATATCAGGACAGTAGTTATCAATACATGCATCTATCACTATATCAGGACAGTAGTTATCAATACATGCATCTATCACTATATCAGGACAGTAGTTATCAATACATGCATCTATCACTATATCAAGACAGTAGTTATCAAGACATGCATCTATCACTATATTAGGAGAGTAGTTATCAATACATGCATCTATCACTATATCAGCACAGTAGTTATCAATACATGCATCTATCACTATATCAGGACAGTAGTTAACAATAGATGCATCTATCACTATATCAGGACAGTAGTTATCAATACATGCATCTATCACTATATCAGGACAGTAGTTATCAATACATGCATCTATCACTATATCAGGACAGTAGTTATCAATACATGCATCTATCACTATATCAGGACAGTAGTTATCAATACATGCATCTATCACTATATCAGGACAGTAGTTATCAATACATGCATCTATCACTATATCAGGACAGTAGTTATCAATACATGCATCTATCACTATATCAGGACAGTAGTTATCAATACATGCATCTATCACTATATCAGGACAGTAGTTATCAATACATGCATCTATCACTATATCAGGACAGTAGTTATCAATACATGCATCTATCACTATATCAGGACAGTAGTTATCAATACATGCATCTATCACTATATCAGGACAGTAGTTATCAATACATGCATCTATCACTATATCAGGACAGTAGTTATCAATACATGCATCTATCACTATATCAGGACAGTAGTTATCAATACATGCATCTATCACTATATCAGGACAGTAGTTATCAATACATGCATCTATCACTATATCAGGACAGTAGTTATCAATACATGCATCTATCACTATATCAGGACAGTAGTTATCAATACATGCATCTATCACTATATCAAGACAGTAGTTATCAATACATGCATCTATCACTATATCAGGACAGTAGTTATCAATACATGCATCTATCACTATATCAGGACAGTAGTTATCAATACATGCATCTATCACTATATCAGGACAGTAGTTATCAATACATGCATCTATCACTATATCAGGACAGTAGTTATCAATACATGCATCTATCACTATATCAGGACAGTAGTTATCAATACATGCATCTATCACTATATCAGGACAGTAGTTATCAATACATGCATATATCACTATATCAGGACAGTAGTTATCAATACATGCATCAATCACTATATCAGGAAAGTAGTTATTAATACATGCATCTATAACTATATCAAGACAGTAGTTATTAATACATGCATCTATCACTATATCAGGACAGTAGTTATCAATACATGCATCTATCACTATATCAGGACAGTAGTTATCAATACATGCATCTATCACTATATCAGGACAGTAGTTATCAATACATGCATCTATCACTATATCAGGACAGTAGTTATCAATACATGCATCTATCACTATATCAGGACAGTAGTTATCAATACATGCATCTATCACTATATCAGGACAGTAGTTATCAATACATGCATCTATCACTATATCAGGACAGTAGTTATCAATACATGCATCTATCACTATATCAGGACAGTAGTTATCAATACATGCATCTATCACTATATCAGGACAGTAGTTATCAATACATGCATCTATCACTATATCAGGACAGTAGTTATCAATACATGCATCTATCACTATATCAGGACAGTAGTTATCAATACATGCATCTATCACTATATCAGGACAGTAGTTATCAATACATGCATCTATCACTATATCAGGACAGTAGTTATCAATACATGCATCTATCACTATATCAGGACAGTAGTTATCAATACATGCATCTATCACTATATCAAGACAGTAGTTATCAATACATGCATCTATCACTATATCAGGACAGTAGTTATCAATACATGCATCTATCACTATATCAGGACAGTAGTTATCAATACATGCATCTATCACTATATCAGGACAGTAGTTATCAATACATGCATCTATCACTATATCAGGACAGTAGTTATCAATACATGCATCTATCACTATATCAGGACAGTAGTTATCAATACATGCATCTATCACTATATCAGGACAGTAGTTATCAATACATGCATCTATCACTATATCAGGACAGTAGTTATCAATACATGCATCTATCACTATATCAGGACAGTAGTTATCAATACATGCATCTATCACTATATCAGGACAGTAGTTATCAATACATGCATCTATCACTATATCAGGACAGTAGTTATCAATACATGCATCTATCACTATATCAGGGCAGTAGTTATCAATACATGCATCTATCACTATATCAGGACAGTAGTTATCAATACATGCATCTATCACTATATCAAGACAGTAGTTATTAATACATGCATCTATCACTATATCAGGACAGTAGTTATCAATACATGCATCTATCACTATATCAGGACAGTAGTTATCAATACATGCATCTATCACTATATCAGGACAGTAGTTATCAATACATGCATCTATCACTATATCAGGACAGTAGTTATCAATACATGCATCTATCACTATATCAGGACAGTAGTTATCAATACATGCATCTATCACTATATCAGGACAGTAGTTATCAATACATGCATCTATCACTATATCAGGACAGTAGTTACCATACATGCATCTATGACTATATCAGGACAGTAGTTATCGATACATGCATCTATCAATATATCAGGACCGTAG